>NC_092351.1:11573093-11880785 GCF_963676685.1 Mytilus edulis | reverse complement strand
AAGGAAGCACCATATGGTCATCACGATGTGGTACTTGTAACAAAGCAGTTACCTGGAAGCACAAAGCTGTATGTTGTGACAGCTGTGATACCTGGTTCCATATTAACTGTCAAGGTATACACTCAAATATTTACAAATTTATGGATGCAAGCAACATCTCGTGGGAGTGCTTACAATGTGGTATGCCAAATTTTTCAACATCATTATTCAACTCCACATACTCAATAGATACAGAAAATCAGTATTCTGATCTTAGTAAATGCTCAGACTTGAGCAGCCCAGGTGTACCAAATGCAACATCATCACCTATAGAATTACCGGTACATAAAAACAACAAGGGTTCACAACAGAAAAAGCAAAAATCCAAAATAAGAAAACCAATACGAGTAATCAATGTAAATTTCCAATCACTTTGCAATAAAAAACCTGATCTACTTGAAATAATCAATTCATGTAAACCAGACATTATCATTGATACAGAGACATGGCTAGACAAGTCAATACCATCAACTGACTTTTTTCCTAGCAACTTGTACAATGTATACAGAAATGATAGACCAACAAACAACAAAAATCAAAGCCATGGTGGTGTTCTAATAGCTATCACCAAAGAGTTTATTAGTTCTGAAATTGTAGAACTAAAAACAGATTGTGAAATAGTATGGGCAGAAATAAACATCTCTGGCACAAAAAAGATCTGTGTTGGTAGTTACTATAGACCCCCATCAGATAAAGGTACATCTCTGGAACAACTCAACATCTCCTTAAATAGACTAGATAATACAACAACCACAAATATATGGTTAGGAGGGGACTTTAATCTTGGACAAATAGACTGGTCAATACCAGCATTCACCTTAGGCAAACCAGATGCTAAACAACATCAGCTGTTACTAGACATAATATCAAATCATAACTTGCACCAAGCCACAGACAAACCAACACGTAAAGACAGAATATTAGATCTCATTCTTGTAAACAATCCAACTAGCATAAACAAACTCAACACTTTACCACCTATTGGCTCAGCGGATCACGATATAGTTTATGTAGAAATGGACACCTGGCTTAAAAGAGTAAGAGAAACACCAAGAAAAATACTTAAATATAAAGAGGCAAACTGGAACAACATAAAAAATGATCTTACTACAACACTTAATACCATCAATAATATATATGACTCGAGTGATGCAGATACACTATGGAACACCTTCAAAAACGATCTTCTCAAATCAATAGAGTCAAATGTACCTAAAAAAATGCTCACATACAAGCATAGACTACCATGGATAAACAACAACCTTAGGAAACTCATTAACAAGAAAAATAAGTGTTATAAAAACAGAAATAAAAATCCTTCCAAATACAAGAAACTAAAACAAACAGTTCAAAAAGAACAAAGGAAGGCATACTGGAACTACATAGAACAAATTATTTGTGATTTACCAATCAATGAACCGGACCAACATCAGTCCACAAACACAAAACCAAAAAAGCTATTTCAGTTCATCAAAAGCACTAGAAATGATAATACAGGAATTGCACCTCTGAAAAAAGAAGGTGTACTTGTTACAGACACTACTGAAAAAGCAGACATTCTTAACCAACAATTTCAGTCAGTATTTACTAAGGAACCACCATCTAATATTCCTGATAAGGGTCCAAGCCCATACACAAAAATGCCAGATATAAACATCACTACAACAGGTATCGAAAAATTGCTACATAAACTAAATCCACACAAAGCAAGTGGTCCAGATAACATCAGTGGACGTGTATTAAAAGAACTAAAAGCACAAATAGCACCCATACTTACCACCATATTTACCAAATCTCTGGAATCGGGAAAAACACCAAAAGACTGGAAACATGCAATTGTTGCACCAGCATTTAAAAAGGGTGAACGATACAAGGCTGAAAATTATAGACCAATTTCACTCACTTGTATTTGTTGTAAGTTGATGGAACATATAGTGACAAGTAACATCATGAACTATTTAGAGGCAAATAACATTCTTTACGACCTCCAACATGGTTTCCGAAAATCCAGATCATGCGAATCACAACTAATTCAATTTATACAAGAACTTCATAACAACAACAGCAAAAATATACAAACAGACCTCATTATTATGGATTTTGCCAAGGCCTTTGATAAGGTTCCCCACAAACGTCTACTCTATAAACTAAAATACTATGGCATTCGAGGTAGCACTCTAAAATGGATTCAGGCTTTCCTATCAGACCGTACGCAAACAGTGGTAATAGATGGAATAACATCAAATACAGCACCAGTAACATCAGGTGTCCCCCAAGGAACTGTCCTTGGGCCTATACTCTTTTTAATATACATTAATGATTTTCCAGAATACCTGGAACACAGCAAACTACGACTCTTCGCTGATGACAGTATTATATACCGAGAAATAACATGTCAACAAGACTGCACAAATTTACAAAAAGATCTTAACGCAGCAGCGAAATGGGAGGCTGATTGGCTCATGGCCTTCCATCCTGGAAAATGCACTATCTTAACCATCACACAAAAAAAACAACCATTTAACACGATTACATCCTTCATAACCATACTTTAGAACTAGTAACATCTGCAAAATATCTTGGCGTAACCCTACAGTCTAACTTAAAATGGAACATTCACTACAACAACATCGTATCAAATGCAAATCAATCTCTTAGCTTTCTTAGGCGAAACTTAAAATTTTCTAACTCCAGTATCAAATCCCGTGCTTACCAATCAATAGTGAGACCAAAACTCGAATATGCCTGTAGTCTATGGGATCCACACACAGCAGATTATAAAAATAAGCTAGAAATGGTACAGAGGCGTGCGGACCGATATGTATGTAACAATTACCACAACACCAGTAGCGTTACATCCATGTTAAACGAACTACAATGGCCCTCACTCAGTGAGCGCCGCCTCAAAACCAGACTTATCATGTTCTACAAGGTCATCCATGGACTCATTGCAATCCCATCACTAGTCCTCATACCATCAGATACTAGAAGAAGAAAATTACATACTCAAACCTTTCGGCAAATATCCACCTCTAAAGACAGCTACAAATGGTCATTCTTTCCGCAAACAATCATTCAATGGAACATGTTGCCACAAGTTGTGGTAGCAAGTCAATCCATTGAAATTTACAGAGATCAGTTGACACCAACTGTTCTCCACAACATAATTTAATTCTATAAATAACAATGTACATATTTTTTAATCACTTGTTGTTTTCTTTCATGTAAATATCACCAAGTATTCTACTAAGTTAAAGATAAATTTTTGTTCATATTTTTTAATCATATACTCCGCGCATGCAACAGTTCGTAATCTTCAATAATAATGAAGCTGTAACTGTATATCAGAAGAAGAAGACGAAAAGACAAGTACATAGACCACAGAACAAGCTCTTTCTACATCTCTTGTAAAAGTAACACAGATTAAAAGAATTATTTCGTATTGTTTCAAAGTTCAAGTACTATCTTTGTAACTTCTGTGATCTATAAAGAGGCTGCATAAGCAGCTAGTTTATACATTTTAAAAATACATGTAGCTGCTGTCTTAACTATATAGAAAGATCTACCTGATGATTTAAGTCTTAAATCTATAGAAAGATTTATACCTGATGATTTTAGACAGAAAAAATATAACAGTAATTTAAAAATACTTTAAAGATATGTGACTGAACTGACGGCCAATACAAAGTTGGCTCAGATTCTTCTTCAGACTTTTTTTTACCAGTCTAGGTTATACGAGGGGGCAAGGGGTTTAACTGTTATGCTGTTATGGGGCAATTTAATTCTTTGTTATGTAAATATATTTGCTGTTAGCTGTTATTGTCTTATTCTTTGTTAGCTGTTATTGGGCTTTTAGTTTTTTTGTTATCTGTTATCGTGATAATGTATTTGCTGTTAACTGTTATTGAAAATTGGAATGTTAGCATTTTTTTTGACAGTCAATATTCGGAATAAATTGAAGATCATTGGGCATTGGGGTCTACCACTACTAATATGTTTGTCCCGTATTCAGAGAAGGATTCCATTAACATATACCCATCACAGAAGTGAGGTCCAGGACCATTCAAGTAAATCTTATGATTATCCTTTGTAATAAATTCCATTTTTTTATGAATGTGTATTTAGAATTATCTTAATATTTTGTATGAGAATAATGTTCCTTGTTTTCCGTACGAAAATATTAAATTAAAACAATTCTTAATATGACAAAAAGGAAAACATATGGCCAGGAATATCTGACAAGGATCTCAATTAAGGACTAGGTCCTAACAACCACTTAACCTTTTATATAATATGGTACATAGACTCAGCTCTAAGATTCTTTTCAAAGCAGAACCAAATGCATTGTACAATGAAAGTTCCAACCATGTACTTGGGTCCGAAGCTGCACATAACTCATTACAAACAAAGATTTATTTCGTTTCAAGCCATTGTTTCCAAACTATGTATTCTACTTGCTAGTACACTTGGTTCAATCAAAAACCTCAGCTGATAAATGTTCAAATAAGGCCTTTGATAATAGTGGAATAAATTGCTTTTAGAGTGTCAAAATTCGTTCGAAGTACTTGATAAATTGCATGCTTATAATTGGTGCTTTTGATTTGTCTACCCTATACCACTTTGCCTCATAGTCTTATTAAGAAAAATTCACTCACCTCATTAAATGGTCATTTAGAAAAAGTCAGAATATTCAAACTCTTTTAGGTCACTTTTTTTATTAGCAACAAAGGGAGCTTCAGTCAATATATATAAACAATACACCAACGTTTCATGAGAACTGCTGAAAACATTTTTGTGTTAATGTCTGAAAACTGGAAAATCACCCCTTTTTAATTAATAAAACCCGTTAACTCGAAAACGTAAAATCTAAAATTTATAAAAAATTGAAAGTGATTTCATGTTAATAGATATAAACAATCACCAAATTTCCTTGCTTTGTGAAAGCATTTTTGAGATATTATCAGAAAACTGAAAAAAAACACCAATTTTATTGAATAAAAACCCATTACCCAGAAACTTAAAATCTAAAATTTATAAAAAAAAAAACCCAAAAAGGGAGCTCACGTCAATAGATATAAACAATTTCCCAAAGTTTAATGCAAATGGTTAAAGAGTTTTTGAGTTAATGTCCGACATGTTGACAACAGACGGACAACAGTATACCATAATACGTTCCGTAAACGAGCGTATAAAAATATTATAATATATTGAGTAGTAATTTAAACACATTCTAGATACATAAATTAATACTAAAAACATAGTCATAAAAAATGGAATGAATTACAAAGGATTAAATCCGTAATAAGAAATACTGATTTGTCAAAGACCGAATTATTTTAATATTTCATTTACTGTTATCTGTTTTTGTCCATTTTAATTCCTTGTTATCTGTTATGAGCCAAATCAATTTGCTGCCTTGCTGTTATTGGGACCCCCTTTCCCCCCTCTTATACCGTACCCGTCATAGGGCTAACGTTTAACATCATGTTAATTTATCAGGTTTAAATCATGCTTAGTTTATATTCACAGTAGTTACCATATTATATATAGCTGAATCGTTCTGAACATGCAGGACATATTTGCCACTGGACATTAACAACCAACAATCAATCAATATAACTAGCGACGTCATCAATTTGTATTGCGTTTGTTATAACATTTGCTTACAACGACATCCTATACAATTATAGCGCGTCATACTTGCTTTTATTAACTTATTTCATGCTCATCTACATTAGTATGTCGTTCAACTGCCGAGAAGAGCTGATGTTTATGACTATTTGTATTGTACACACTGAATTAAAATAAATCTTCTTAGAATACATACATTATCATTCTAAACTTAGGCCTACATTTGGAATGTGACAGTAAGTGACGGCAATACTGTTCCACCTATACATATTTTTATATTTGCAATAATATGCAAAAGCACTAAAAGTTCATACAAGTAGCCAATAATTAGTATAAACTAACTAATATTTAATACATGTACCTGTATTTTTGCATTCACACACAGTCAGTTTTTCTTTGACTGTAAATGAGGTCTTTACACTAAACCCATTGGATGTTGGATGTGTACTGATTGATACTTTAGTTTAGAGACAGTGGTTGTCGTTTATTATAGTATATGATATTTGTGTTTTGTTCATGGTTTTATAATACAATAAATCAGGCCGTTTGTTTTCTCATTTGATTTTTCCCTCGATTTGTCAATTGAGAGCCCGTTATGGCTTACTATGCTGTATGGGTTTCACTCATTGTTGGAGGCTGTATGGTGAACTTTGTTAGTTAATTTCTTGATTATTTGATCTCTGAGGGAAAGTTGTCTTAGAAAGCAGAAAACTTAAAAACATTTAAAAATTATTTAGTCTTGTGACCATGGCCTAAGAGGTAGGGCCTCAAGATTGTTATCAAACTGACATGTACTGATAGTAATGCATCTTCATACAAAATATCAATGATCTATCACAAACAGTTCCTATCAAACAAACTTAAGCAGAAAACACAACAATTGTTGAAACTATCACTGAAAAAGCAATCTCTATATCTTGAATTTCATGGAGGGGATACATTTTACCTACATGTATCAAGTTGAAGTTATAAGTGTTTGCACAATTAAATGGGCCAAAGAAGACCAGAAGGGCTACATACATGTCATGGTGACATACTAAAAATTCAAAAACTTTTGTAATGGTTTTAGTATTACAAAAATTTTGACAGAATAGGTATTGCAAAAAAAAAATTGCTATTTATATCATTACTTTGGTTGCATTATTCGTTGAACTTGCAATGATAAACCTGGCATTATTTGTCCCTTCTCAAATAATTTCTGAAATAACAGTACTTTTTATGATTTCTTAAGCTTTCTATAACAAAATATAAAATACATGTAGATACATTGTACTCTTTGGAACAACTAAAATGTTCAAAAATATTTGTATTAGCAAAATTCCATTGGTACTTCATGAATACAATCTGCATCCTAAAGCCTATTGGAAACTACACCAGTAAATAATGAAATTAATTAAAACAAAACTGTTTCCTTTCAAAATGAGATTCAATAATACAGACAATTCTATGTAGCACCAAATTTATTAAAAAGTACCTCTGAATATATAATAATTTAATAATTTAATAATAATAAAAAGTTGTTTCCCCTTACAGTTACACAATTAAAAACCTTTTTGGTTTTCACATATAGTTTTATTCAATTTGCTTCTGAAACTTAACATAGTTTTGAAATCTTTTATTTTCAATATTTCAGCAATGGAAACTAATGGATAATTATTGAGATTCAGATCAGACTTATTCTCAGTTCTTATTTTCGTAATGGTTTTCATTGATAATACAAAAGATTTTGACATTGAATTCTCAAGAGGATATATTGGGGCTGTCCAAAGACTTAATTTTCCTGAATTATCTTCATCGCCGCTGCCTTTGTTTGCTAATTTTTGTATGTCCAGTTTACATATAGATAAAACATCATCAAGAGTCCTCTGTAGAAAGATCAGATCCTTAGCAGGTGCTTGCTTTTTGAGATTATCTTTTACATGGAAGAAGATTGTGACATACATTGTGGAACCATTGTGAAATACAGGCACAGTGTGTAAAAATACATCGTGAGGGATATCACAATGATTTAGGCTCTCACTCACCTCAGAAGTCAATAAGGCACAGTTACTAATTATAGAATTTTGACCAATGTTAACAGGTATATCGGCATGGAAATATTCAACAACCGTACCAGGTGATACAGTTGAATCTGAGGTTAAACAAGAATGCATTACACAACCTTGGTTGACATCAGAAAATTTCATCTTCTTTGAGCAATCTTTACTCTCTCTATTTTCTACCCAATTATTGAAGACATCCATTTCTAAGCCTACTTCTTCTTGGAACTGTTTGTCGAAACAAAAATGTTGAGAAAATTCTTGAGTAGTTCCAATATGTATAAACCTAGAGGAGTTCATCAATAGAAGTGAGATGTTAGTCCCTTTGAGTAAGTTGAAGATTTTTTCTCTGGTTGGTATCAGACTTTTTGTTGGATTGCTGACATTAGGGATATGGGACGTGTAATCAATGGTAGCATTTGGTCCAAGAGCCTGAAGGAAATCACCATAGGCATCAATTTCGCAAGTAATTGGAGAATTTTCTTGGTAAAACCCAATTAGTTTCTTAGAGACATCCATTCCAAAGAAAAATGAACTGTCCGTGTAAGCAACATGCCCTTTAACTTTTATGTCACCTGGGAATTTTAAGGTTTTATCTTTTATGACAGCATCTTTTTTGTACATAACAGTCTCAGATGGCTTCTGTAATACTTCTATACATTTCTGGTTCAAGATATGTTTGGATGTGTCGATATTTTCAGGGTTCTCCAAAACATACACACCATGCTGAGTACCAATCTGAATAGATGAGGGGTGAGCTAAAGCTGTAAACCCAGTTTCTTCAAATTTCCATGGCAATGTTTCATCACCAAGGTTATAAACCAAAAAATCATCTGCACATGACAGAAATACTCCAGCGGGCATCCTAGGTAAAAATGGCCAATACATAGCTAGTTTGAAGTCTAACATCTGGTATAAAGGGTTCCCAGTGGGTATTGCAGAAAATATTTTACCCAGAATGCTAGCACTAGGCATCCTTTTACTCTGTCCTCCAGCATGTAATAGTAACACCCTATAGTCATACAAACCATCACCATATTCCGTGTGTAGAAAGTCCAAAGCAGTCAAAGTAGAACCACCATTTCCTAAAATTAAACTGGAAATTAAAAAATAACACAACAATTGTAGCAATAGTTATCAAAGGTACCAGGATTATAATTTAGTACGCTAAATGTGCGTTTGTCAACACAAGACTCATCAGTGACGCTCATATCAAAATATTTATACAGCCAAACAAGAACAAAGTTGAAGAGCATTGAGGATCCAAAATTCCAAAAAGTTGTGCCAAATATGACTAAGGTTATATATGCCTGGAATAAGAAATCTTTAGTGTTTTCGAAAAAATTCAAATTTTGTAAACAGGAAATTTATAAAAATGACTACGTTATTGATATGCATTGATATTGATAGTCAACACCGAAGTGTTGACTACACTACTGGGCTGGTGATACCCTCAGGGACGAAACGTCAAGATTCCATTCACAATTACAGGATGGGTGCCATATCTGGAGCAGGAACTGATTACCAATCCTGAGCACTGAAGATCACCTTTGGTTTTTGGTGCCAGGGGTTCCTGTTGCTCAGTCTAAAGTTTTTTTAATTTACTCTTTTCTTGTCTGTCCAATGTCTTAAATCGTTTTTTGTCATGTCATTGTTTGTTTTTGACATATGAGTTTGAATATATATCCCATTGGTATATATCTAGTCTCTCTTTGACAGACATAACTGAGGGGTTTACAATTTTAAAATATATAACAAAAGCAATTCAATGTCACAGTAACAATTAATTAGAAGTCTAATGTGGCATGTCATGCATGTAGTAAATCAGGCGCGGATCCAGAGGGGGGGTTCCGGGGGTTGGAACCCCCCTTTTTTTGGACGATCAATGCATTTGAATGGGGACATGTAATTGGAACCCCCCCTTTGTCCTGGGTTAGGAACCCCCCTTTTTAAAATGGCTGGATCCGCCCCTGTAAATGTTATAATGATAGATATGTATTACAACATGAACATACAATAACTATGACAGTTTTATTGACTGTTACAAGTCTTGATTCTGATTCCTTATTCAATTAGGCTAAGTCTGTAAACAAAAACTTCTGCACGGTTTACTTTATATTATATTCAAAAACAAAAGACAAATTTCCCAAATAAAATTGAGAATGGAAATGAGTAATATGTCAAAGAGACAATAACCCAATCAAAAAGCATGAATAGCAGGCAACAGCCAAAGGCAGGTCCCACAGATATTTGTAGAAATGTTTTGTCAAGCTTTTCTTGCCATTTATGCATGAGATTGATTTAATGTTTTACTTACAGTTTGATAATGTTGAGTTGTGGCATGTTATAAGGCAGCAACCATTTGATTTTCTGGGGGATCTATGGATTTTTTTTCTGGACAAACTTTTTTTTTCGCCTGCGGCGAAAAACAATCTATTTTTTTCGCAACCATAGCCCCCCCCATAAAATACAATGTTTGCTGCCTTAGCAATTTTAATACCTGCCAGCCAGTTATTATTGGTCACTACCTTTTAGTCGATATTTTGAAATTTACTCGTACAAAGAATTTTCTTGAATTCAATGAAAGGGAATATTTAGAAGATCTTCCTCAATCAATTGCATGTAGTGACATAGGTCGAGACATGGTATTGACCTTGTTATAATGAATAATGATCTGATTGATTGATTGTTGGTTGCTTAACATATATATATAACAAATATTTCATGCATGTTCAGGACGAGAAAAGTCAGCAATAAATAGAATAGGTAGGTCTTGTAATAAGAAGCCATCCAGAATGATGGTCAGAGAAGTTTGACTGCCACTCGAAAACGAGGGTTTATTGGATAAGGACAGAAATTTTGCCTTGCAACAAGTCACCTACAGACCCCTCAAAGAGTTGTTGCCAGTGTTCTTAGCGTGTGAAGAGCGTGGCACTAATAATGATCTGAATTAATTACCAAGTTTAGTCCCCGGTGGATCTGATATGATATGAATAGGTAGATTTAATGGCACTTCCTTTCTGTCTAGTTTGTCTTTCAGCTGAGCATCAAATATTTCTTTCTGATCTTCATCTGCTGTTGTTATGACAACCACATCCCAAAATTTTGCATGGCCACTGTCTTTATCTTTTCCTGTCAAACATAATACTTGTTAATCTTTTCATATGTTTAATCATATCAAGGATTTGCATAAACATACACCATGTACCATGTATACTACATTTTGTACTACATTGTACCATGACTACTGTTTTAAATTCAAAAGTTAATACACATCCCACTCACCAAACATCCAAAAGACCAAAAGCTTCATCTAAAAAACTTAAATTTATAACTTAATTTATGAGGACATGCATACAAGAAAGCAATGGCAAACAAATTATTATAAATTGTCATGATTGTACATGTACATATATTAGACAAATTTTATAAAGTATACTATAACCATTTGAGTTTTTATTTGATGTTAATATATGCCCTGCATGTGCAAGATATAATTTCTGTTTACAGTCAAACATATATATATATACATAAAAAATGTACAGCTGTATACAAATAGAATTTCAAGGTAACGTCCTTTTTTCTTCTGTCATGTCTGTTTTTTAACTAAACATTTTGGTTTTACACTAAATATTTACACTGGCTATTAAAGATAACCTTATAATAATGAATCAAAGTGCTTGTAAGCACTGAAGAGTAAAGATTGCTTAAATTTATCAGTTGAAAGTGCAGTGTCCATTATACATTGGTTGTAGTTGATTCAGCTAAAATTCTGAACAAAGAGAGATAACTCCAATGTTTAAAGACTTTAATAATGACATCTTTCATATCTTTAGAACAGATATATTAGATTCCAGGAATGCAAGGTCATGTTTGGAACTGATTATTTACAGATACAAAAAAAAATGTGTTTATGTGCGGCCAAAAAGTTCTGGATTCGCCACTGATATATATATGAATCTTTCATGTTTAGAGGTCTATATAGGTCTGTAAGAATGATTCTGTGAATGTTGTCTTGTCTTGTGTCAGATTGGATATTCGATAAGCAAATTTGTTTACATATATATATAGGTACAAGATCTATGTGCATGAGAAGAAAACAGGCTATTATTTGAACTTGGAATTTTTTTTTATTATGGAATTTACAAAATTTCTTTTTCTTTTCTTTTTTTTTTTTTTTTTATAAATTCCATGTTTATTTGGTATTATAATGTTTTAAGTAGTTCATAAACTTTCCATTTATATGAACTGTATTTTGTATAGATACATTGTAGTGTTGTGTTGGTAATGCAGAGATTTGATTTTATTCCAAATTCCAATATATCATCAAGTAGACAAGTACATTGTAATTACCAGAAACCATCAGAGATAGAAACACTCTCCATCATGGGGTTGTATACACCTTATCGCTATTTGTCCGGGGATTTCACAGCCTTTGCTTGATGTGAAGCCATGAAAGCTATTCTACAATTCAAATATTATGGGGAAAGGGGAGGAGTCCACATGCACACTGAGTACAAAGGGACAATGCTTTGGGATTGTGAACTTGAGAGCTCAAACCAGTTACCTTGTCCTACCTGGTGCAGAAAAAACAAACATAAAGGACCAAAAGTTTAACTTTAAGGTTCTTTCTAACAAAAGGATGCCAAGCATTAAAACTTTTCCAACTGGAGAGGTAAGTCTGTACTCAGAGAGTAGTTTTTGGCATGTAAATACAACCTTATGTGTCCGTTGTTATGATGAACCTGCCTTAAAGTTTATTGAGAGCAAATAACGCTCAAGTATCATAATCAACCTTAGTCCAAATAATTATGACGTCTGGCGAGGCATATTTATTTGGACTAAATCAACCTGTTCTTTCATTCATAACAGACAACATTATATTTACCTCTAATGGACGAGTAGTTACTAAGAACATTTTTCATAAAAGTAGTGATACCAGGATCCCCCATTGAGATAATATCAGGGTTCTCCTGTACATCAGTTTCAAATGGATAGATGATAACGTACAAATGAAAATTTGACAGGTGTTGCTAGATTTCTAAATAGAGTTATCTCCCATGAATCCGGACTGGATACGATTTATATCCGTTTTTTCTCCCTCAAATATATTCCAATTCAACTTTGACTGCTAAGTTATATGTACTTTTATGACATGAATACCACGAGTCTAGTGTATATGGGTCTCAGTTTGTAGTGTGGACTACGGTAGTTCACGATTCCATATAAAAACCAGATGCTCCGCATAGACGCAACATTCAAACTGGATACAGCTCTGAATTTGGATTGTGATTAAATAGTTGACACAGCATAGGTTTCTGACACAGAATGCATGTGGTCTAATGAACTTAAAATGTTTTTTTTTTTTTCCTTTTGAGTAATTCACTATGCTGTTGAATATTAATCCTTTGATATTTGAAGAAATTTTATTTTTCATTTCTGAAAACTGAAATAAAAAAAATTGAACCCCACCAATTTTTTTTCGCCTCCCCCTTTCCCTTATTCCAAAAATGATCTCAATTCAAATTTCTAATGGAGTTTTCAACAATAAATACATCATAAATATAAAATGTCACACAGTCATGATTTAAGTTGATTTGACTACTATTCTGGACAAAGAAAGATAACTCCAATGCAAAATTTTATATTGGCAAATTTCCAATGAAGTTCATTAAACTAGAGGTTTTGGCAAATTTCCAATGGAATTTATTAATAACAAATTTTTTGGCAAATTTCCAATATACATAATTTAAGAGCAGTTTAGGTGAGCTATTAAAATGAATTTCAATTACCAACCTTACACTGCTTTTAAATTATGTTTTGTACTTAAGTATTTGTCCATTAACCTGGAAACCCTTTTTGCACCTCTTTTGTACCTTATTCCTTAACGGGTTGAGCCATAACTCCCAAAGACAATTCTTACCATCCCTTTGTGGTATTCCAATATCCAAAATCTAAATACATGGCTAGATTCATCATATCAAAGAACCCCCGCAGCGACCAAGCATTAAAAAATGAGCGAGTGAGAGATTTAATTTTAATTAGATTGCTGAGAAAACTAACGGGTAAATTTATAACAAAAATTAAAAGAAAAACAAATATGATAGACATTTCATCTAGGGCATGAATCATGTGAATCAACGGCAACGAATAAACTTCATGCTTGACTAGTTTCTCTTCTTTTGTGATTTTAATGATGACCAGTTGCCTGGATGGCCAGAATGGGATAAACCAGTCTTTTGGCACTTGAAAGTAGATTTTAAGTCTTGGTGTAGTTTGGAAGAACCATATATTTGTTTTTGATGTTTTGATGTGGCATGTACGTGACATCGACTTGTCAAGATAGCAAGATAATTTAAACTGATATTTTCATTATTAAGTCGACTTGACATCATATACCACATCCCATATTTTTGCATTTTAAGTTTCAAGTCTGTCTTGCGAATGAGCGACTCGGTTTAAAACACATCAATAACCTCGCGATAAAGTGTGTAAAATTTTAAAATGAATATTTGTGTACTAAGTCTCAAGATGATGCAGCCACAAATTCATTGTAAACTGCCTTAAACCATGACAAATTTAACTGGACGGACTAACAGGCGAACGGACGCACATAACAGATAAGACAGTATTGATCGTCACCACTAATACCCCAGTCCCACTAGGCCACGATCGCACTACGATCTGTGAAAAAAATGCAAATTTTAATGATCGTAGTACGATCGTGTAGATCGCAGTAAGGTCGTATCACGGTTGGGGTGAGGTCTTCAAGATCGTGATGAGCGTGGCAAACTTTGAACATGTTCAAAACAATCGTGGTGCGATCGTGGCGAAATCAGGTCGTAGTAGAAGCGTAGTGAGAGCGCACTAAGATCGTAGTAAGATCGCAAAGGTCGCTGTACCATCGTAGTGAGAGCGTAGCGAAAGCGTGATTCTATTCGGAGAAACTGCGCTACGATCTCAATGCGACGTTATTACGACTTCACTACGATCATCACGTTCTCACAGCGACCAAACTACGCTTCCACTACGACTATAGTACGATTCTAGCACGCCCTTGCCGTCCTCATCACGCTCTTCTTACGACCTGACTACGTTCATACTACGACCATTATTCTCATTGTCATTTTCCCATAAAATATATTAATTCTCTCCAGGTTTTGTTTGTCTGTATGTAACTGGGACTTCTTGTCCATTTTCTCTAACGACTCAACCATGCTTCTTTTTTTCATATAGATTAGACCGTTGGTTTTTCCGTTTGAATGGTTTTACACTAGTAATTTTTGGGGCCTTTTATATCTTGCTGTTCGGTGTAAGCCAAGGCTCCGTGTTGAAGGCCATATCTTGGCCTATAACTGTTACTTTTAAAAATTATTACTTGGATTGAGAGTTGTCTCTTTGGCACTCATACCACATCTTCCTGTATCTATTGACACATCTGTTTCATATCTGCTATCGTTCACTAAAATATCGTCATTTCAGCTTTATGGACCAGCAATAGGTTGAAATTAGGTCGGATTGGTCGGTCCGACATCTCTACTTGATCAAGATTCGTTACTATCAGCTGAGCTCCATTTGCCTCTACATCAACCCTAACACCACGCCCACGTGTTCTAGTAGATTTTGGTGGCATGACTGTATTTTAAATCTACGTATGACTATCAATCGGAAATAGAACTGAAGGAATGATACTGTATTGATATAGAACACGATGTTGACGTTATTGCTGAGAGCGTAGTAAGACCGCGGTTTGAACGTAGCGTAATCGTGGTAAGAACGTGCTATAATCGCAGTAGAATCGTGGTAAGATCGTGTTGCAATCGGATAACTCGTGGTATGGTCGTAGTGAGAACGTGATGAGCGTAGAAAGATCTTGATAAGCGTAGTGAGGTCGCAGAATAAGCGCGATGAGAACGTGTTATAATCGTAGCGGGATCGTCGTAGAAGCGTAATGAGGACGTAGTAGCATCGTGAAAGCAACGAAAATTTACATTTTCATGCCGCAAATACCACGACCTCACCACGATCTGAATTTAACTTAGATCGCGGTGAGCGTGGTGCGATCGTGGTCTAGTGGGACTTGGGCTTTAAGGCGGGAAGGCCTTTGAAAAGTCTACGAACAACGGACACCTAGAAGTGATAGCTCACCTTTGACTTTGGCCAGATGACTAAATAATTGTTTTACCCACCACACGTGCATGCATACCACAAACGGCTTATTCATTTTAAACCACGAGAATTTAAACAGATTATCAGGATAACAAGAATAATTTTACAAACCTGGAAATTTATTCATAAAACATCTGCATGTCTATCCTTAATCTATGATCTTTTAAATTGTTAGCTAGGAGAGATACATGTAAATTTAAAAAAAAACATCTTATAAAGATAAAGATTTACTTAAAGTTGTGAAAATTAGAAAGTGCAAACAGGTCTACATGTAGTCATAATTATCAAAGACCTGATGTGTGGCAATACAAGTTTGGAACCAGCTTTGTCTCCAGATTGCTTTTTTAAAAGATATTTATGTAAACAAAACAATTCCTAACAAATTTGTTTTCAGTATACGATATTTAGTATGCGGTGCAAATTTGGTCTTGGTTTATCGAAAAGGGTGAAAAATACGGAAGCGTATTAGGGACATAGAAAAAATAAAATTTGGCAGTGAACTTTTTTTTCAAAGTCGAAATTTTGACTTTTCAAATCTCGAAATTTTGACTTTAACTTGAAATTTTGACTTTTCAAATCCCGAAATTTTTCAAATCCCGAAATTTTGACATAAACTTGAAATTTTGACTTTCAAAAATCGTGAAATTTCGACTTTTTGAAAAGTCGAAATATTGCCTTTTTTGAAACTCGAAATTTCGACTTACAAAAAGTCGAAATTTTCACTTAAACTCGAAATTTCGACTTTTTTAAACTCAAAATTTCGACATTTATAAAACTCAAAATTTCGACTTATTTTAAACTCGAAATTTCAACTTATTTTAAATTCAAAATTTCGACTTTTTTTAAACTCAAAATTTCGAATTTTTTTTACAATCGAAATTTCGACTTTGATCTCTTTTAAAACTTTGATGTTAGTATTCAAACACAGTTATTACAATTTTAGAAGGAGTAGCCATGGACGCAAATTATTAAAGCGTCATCAACACATTTTGGCAATTTATATTTTGAAATAGGTTTTGTTCCATGTTTTAGTTCCCACGACACTGTCATAGAATCTTCATATCTGAGAACATATAGCATCGCAGTTTCAAAGGCCTGTTTGGTTTCCCAATAGCAAGTCACTGACTTTGCCTTGTTTAAACAATGGTAAATCAAGTAGCCAAAAATGCCATGCATATTCAGGACGACAAATGAGCTGCTCGGTTTTCTAGTTTTGGAATTTTGAAATGAATAAATGGTTCTTTTTTTTTGGAATATTGATTAAACTCTACAAGCTGACATTCTTATGACACAACTATTAACCCTTGTCTTTATATATCAAACTGTTGAATAAAAGTATGTCGTAACATGCATATGGGTGTATCGGAATAACGGGGTTGTCTTGATACACATATCTGAAGTCCAGACTTGAAATATGTATTTGAACGTGAAACATATTTTATTTATTCTTCGGCAAGAACAAGATTTTCTATCTAAAATAACCTCTTTAAAATTGTTTAGTTTATTAAAATGTGCTTATTAAGTTTATGATGTATATAGCTCTCCGCTTGCTGATATAAATGACTGTGAATGTGGTAATCGCAAACGTATAAATACTTAGGAAAATTCGAAATTTTGAGTTTAAAACAAGTCGAAATTTTGAGTTAAAAAGAAGTCGAAATTTCGAGTTTAGAAAAAACCGAAATTTCCAGTTTTAAAAAAGTCGAAATTTTGAGTTTAAGTCGAAATTTCGACTTTTTATAAAGGCAAAATTTCGAATTCTAAAAAAGTCAAAATTTCAACTCTTTGAAAAGTCGAAATTTCAAGATTTTAGAAAGTCAAAATTTCAAGATAAGAAAAGTTAAAATTTCGACTTTGGAAAAAAAGCTCACTACTACTTTTATTTTTTCTATGTCCCTAATACGCTTCCGTAGAAAAATAACTCAAATTATTTTGATATTAAAGATTACACAAGGAATAACAACGGTGGATCAAATGATACAGACGTTACGCGCGATGTTCGTACATACAAGTGTTACACGACGTCGCGACTTTTTAGTAAACAAGCTTATCTTTAAAAAAGTTAAACTTTACTAACGTTTATGTTGTTGCCGTGACAAATGATTAATTAAGAAATAATTCATTCATGCCATGCTCTATGCTCATTTTAACATGGGTAGGCATTATGTTTGTTAATATCTTAATACCTAGCGTTAGGGGGTGAAATTACAGTGTAGAAAAAATTGGGTTCAGAATTTTAAAGGAAAGTAGTGATTTGGTCCAGCTAAAAAAGGTTGAAAATTAGCACTTCGGAAGCTGTCAAAAGATTTCAAGACGCCCTAAACATAAAATTGTCCATATTTTGATATATTTATCTTCTAAAAGAAATGCACTACGAAATAATTGTGGTCTCAGACCTGCTGTCATAACATGATAACGACTATTTCTTGTAGTATCGTGCTGTTAGGTTTTTGTCTAATCAATTAAAACGACAATTGTATTTGGATCAATTCAAATATGCTTCGAAGTATTGTCCATGAATGATTTTTTTTCTGTAAAAGAAACGCCCCGCGAAATCGTCATCTTTAATTTTTCTTAGAGTTTCAGGGCAAGTAAATGCGCAAAATAAATAGCACTTTGCATTTTCTTCATCTGTTTATAAATAGGGACAGTAGAGTTATCTCTGCAATTATAAAGTCAGTCATTGCATATTCAGTGTCAGTTTTGTCGTCTTCATCTGTATATTTTTCATCAGGTCAAATATCAATATATAAAGGCACGAACTCATTGCTACCATGCGATTGTGTTGTTAACTGGTACACATGTCTTAATTCTTAATTATAAATTCGTCGCATGAATAACATAAAATATATATTAGCTTTTCCGGTTGTGAGTAAAAACTTAATGTGAAGTTTGTATCCACGAGTAGGTTTAAAATTTTGAACCGAATCAAGATTTGTTGTGTCTACAAACCTGAATATTCGCTTCCTTCAATAATGAGACTTCGTATCGTTTAGGTTAAAATGTGCCAGGGTTTCGGTCAAAACAGTATATTTTAAATACAAAATTCAACGGCGTGTGGTAGAATATAAAAAAAGTCATATATATTGTAACCGTTTTCAAAATCTTGAATAATCAGAAAAATGGTTTGTAACGTTCACGTCAAAATTGAGTCCGAAACGTCGTTTTTACGCAAGTGCGATATTCTAGTAAGACTCCGAAAAATCGACGGTGATTTTAAATTACTTATAGGAAATTGAGGTATTTTAGATTTTTGTAAAATTGAGAAAAATAACATTTCGAAAAATCATGAAATTCGATTTTATCAGAGCACGGATAAGCCAAAAATTGCCGTAAATTTGAGGTCAGTTCGTTTTTATGCCAGAAAATGGAAGTGCGACAACATTGTAAGCCTTTGAAAATTCGCCCATAAATCATCATTTTATATTTTTCAGGATATTTGTATATAAATTTTAAAAATTAAGCAAATTAACATTGACGTAGAAATGAAAATTCTAACTTTTTCAATTTTAGATTTTTTTTTTTGAACTCTCAAAACCGTACAGAAATGCCTTAGTTGTATGGAACACATTTTTTCTATGGAATTTTAATAACATCATAAAATATTGCGTAAATGACTGAAGAAACATTTCTGCTAGACAATAGAAAAATCTGTTTTTTTAAATATTTAATGGTTAAGATAAAAATCATGATTTAGTTGTTACAATAAACGAAACATGTAACGCGGGACACCCTAAAAAATCCCGTTTTATAAAATGAAGCTTGTCGCATATAACTTAAAACATAGTTTATACAATTTATTACTTTCTTCGTTTTTGTTTTGAAAAACCTTTAATTATCTTTTAAAATGCGTACAACAAAAATTTATATTAAATAACAAAATTGCAATTATGAGACCTGTGTCTTGCCGAACACGTCAATTTATTCAATACTGAGGTACGAACATCGCGCGTAACGTCACAGGATTTTCAAAAATGATGAAAAAATGTCGTGGTCTCGTGATCTCGATCAGTGGAAAAATAATATGTACACAGAACAACAAAATTTTGATATATGATGCAACCTTATATGTATTGACAATATTTACGCATATTTAGTTTTAATTTCAGAACACGATTTAAATACTGAATTCATGCTTTAAACTATGGTTAGATTTTTTTTGTCTCGTGTTATAAACAATTTACACGTGTACATTGTAATAATTTGTTTTCTGACGACAATATAAAATGTCAGAATTATATACATGCACACTATTTCTAAACATTAATCTTGAATCTTCAAATCTCTGTAATTAACTGATATCTCACCCATCTTTTATATCTTGGTTCATATTCTATTAAATAAATAAAAATAAAGTATTTAGAAATATCATGTTTCTTTGATTCATCTTTGTTTTTGGTCGTGTCATACTTTACAGAGAGATTTTCTCAGAGACAAGGGACAAAAAAGATAAAAGAGTAAATAAGCTTTAAATATCATTTTAATTTAAATGATGGTCGTTGATAAGCGTCCTCTAATTGTGTGGCATACGACCGAGCAGTTGTCCTCCATTTACACGGATAGTAACATCAAGTCTTATTTCAAAAAACGTCCTTCCATCGATTATGGAAATGGAAATGGGATTTTGATTCATGACATCATACACTGATAATGAAGTGGGTGCACGTGTGTTGACTTGAGTGGTTTATTTTTGACAAATAAATCCAAATTTACATCAATGGTTTGTGTCTTGTGAAAGGGAACAATTAGCCAGGAATCGTTTATTATATCATCGGGTAAGAATTTGCAAAAACTAGTGTAAAATAAGAAAAAATCGAGGGAAAACCAATTTCTTGACATT
This sequence comes from Mytilus edulis, assembly GCF_963676685.1. Classification (NCBI taxonomy): domain Eukaryota; kingdom Metazoa; phylum Mollusca; class Bivalvia; order Mytilida; family Mytilidae; genus Mytilus; species Mytilus edulis. Next base: position 11,860,067 of record NC_092351.1, on the reverse strand, counting down.
TCAAAAGTCTAAATCGTTGATATTTTTAGGCCTACATAAACAAGACATCACCATGATCACCTGATCAATTAAGACTGCATGTTCATATGTAAACAATGCATATACTAATTAATTTCTAGCTTTAGACTAAACCCAAAAAGGAAGACGTCTTTATAAACAATTTATACAAGTACATGTGTTCTTAATTAATCGTTCTGTTTGAATCATCGATTAGATTTGCGATTAAGACACATTTATCTTATTTGACACATTTCAATAATTTTGCCAGTAGTTTTGCTTTACAATTTTATGTTTAAATGCTTCTTTCAGAATTATTTACAATTCTAATAATGGTGTTTAATCATGATTTAATGTCATAGAGAATTTAAATTTTGACATTTTCGTGAGATATTTAGATTTTGTGGTCGCGTGTACGTTGGTCATATAGATTACGCTACATTCAGTGACCAGTATCGAACTCCGTTTAAAAAATACAAGGCGTTTCTGCGATCCACTATAGGCAAACATATTAGATTATATATAATATGGTGAGTTTTTACCTAAGAATGTTCAATTTTTTGAATTTTTGGAACTGCTCTTTTTTAGGTGTTATTTCTTGCAATTGTGAAAGGTTTGCATATACTCTTTTTGGAGAACACTAAAGTTTGCAAAAAATGTATAACTAAATGTTTTATGCGTTATTTTACACATAATTTAGTAATTATTTTTGAGTGAATTTTAAAAGGAAAGAAAAAGAATGGTTCCTCCACCTCCAAGCCTATTATGATAACTAAATGTACATAGAGGTTTTCAAATGTTAAAAGAGCTTCAATACTTACATTCCTTTCGTGCCAGGAATAAATCACTTTGTGTTGACATGATAAAAAAACTAATGGTCTGTGTTGCTTAACGTCCAGTGAGAAATACTTCATTAGTATTCAAGACAATAAGAAATATAAAATGAATCTAATAGGAAGGTTCGGCAAAGTGAGTTAGCCGTCTATAAAGAGTAGTCGCAAAGTTCTTTGATGTTCGCAGAGCGCGTCACTCTACCCTTATCGGAATTAGCATATATGTATATCGTCCGCATTCCTACCGAATGACGCATCTGTTTGAAAAAAACTAAAACCGATGCTTTCATGCTGAGCATGGAATTATCTGAGTATTTACCATTTATTACGAACTCTACATAGGCGGACCCAGGGGGAGGAGGGGCTGCGGGCTGCCCCTTCCTTTTCAGGGGAAAGATTTGGTTGGTTATATAGGGAATCACTGAAGCGTGACTGGAGCGGGCCCCCTCTTAGGTCAGTCAGTGGGCCCCCTTACAAAAAGTTCTGGATCCGCCACTGCTCTAAGGGTAAATCCTAAACCCCAAGGTAAATCATAAACTCTAAAGTAAGGCCTACAAGGTAGAGTTTCAATGAAACCAGGCAAAACCAAACGCTGTAGGATATAAAATAACGGACCGACTGGATAGATGCATTCTATTTTAGCTCTAGGACTAATACATTTTGACAACAAAAATGTTTTATCGACTTACATTAAATTACGTGTCAAGAAAAACTTCCTTTTAAAATGAAATATAGATGGTACTGGCCTAACGCGTACTTAAAGTTAAAAGCAGATTGTTTATTTACCATAACAACCTCAAATTGTCTAAATTATTTATCACAGACCCTGCCAACACTCAAATGGCAACAGATGCTATCTTAAAACTTCAATATTTAAAACAATGCAATGCTTAAAAAAGAAGAAAAAAAACACTGGCGCCAGAAATAACAGCTTCTTAATGCAACAAATATAGAAGAAAAAAATAACGCAAAAATTAAAACGATTATATTAATTAACTTTCCTTTCTATATTAATAAAGCAAGTCATTCAACACTTTATATTAATATTTCCAGACGGGTAAAGTTTCGTTGATGGGCTTTCAAAGCGTAAATTTACATGTATGTTCTATGTAAAATAGTTGAAATAGTAGTTTATCGAGGATCAAACCTCATAAACATGTCCAGAATTCAAAGCAAATTAAAAACTATGTAAACTTTAATAAGTTTTTGTTATGCAAAGCCAATGGGATTGGAAAATGAGGTAAACAAGTATTAAAGTAGTAATTAGTACATTTTTCAATTATGACTTGGAATGAGAGTTATTTCATTGGCACTCATACCACATCTCTTTATATCTATCAAATGTAAGTCTAATATAACTTATAACATCTGATTTACATCGAAGTAATATTTTATAAATTTTCTCTTGTTCTAAAATGACCAATTAGTTTTGATGAAACATGAAAAAGTGTCATTGATCTAAAATTTTCAGACTTTTAGAAAATCTTTGGTAGTAAATGGATCTAGAATGAAATCGTTCATTATTTTAACATCTTTTCACTGCTTTTGTATGGCAATGTTGCAATATGAATATATCAATCGCTGTACTATCTTGTCTTGTTTAAATTTACTTGCAACAATTTCAAATTTTTGATGAAAAATGATAACACTTTTATTAGGTAAAACAAAAGAAGCTTGACTGTAGATTAAACCATTGCTCTTTTAGTTTTCTAGTTTAAAACGAATATGTTATATTGTTTGTGTTTTGTCGTCACAGCACACTAACCGACTAGGCCGTTATAAGTAGAACGTAGAGAAAAGACAAACAGGTGGTAAGTGTTCAACACTATCTCTGTAAATATTTAACTTGTACATATCATAATGTTAGTCGGTGACTACACCTGTCCAGGTTAACCTACTTCTGACTGAATCATATACTATTGGACTTAAAAAGCAATTGAAATGACATATTTCTCATCCTTGCAGATTCCGAGAGAAATATCTTGGAAAACGTCAACGAGTCAAAAACAACACCAAAAACGAAACTGATATCCAAAGGAACATACGTATTTTAATAATAGAAGACAGCGTTGATGTTTTTATTTAATGTTTTTTAAGCCTAAATTAAAACCAAACGAACTATACATAGGCAGACAAAGTCGTTCATGGAAAAATTGCATTGTGTGACAGATAAATGATTCTGGATTCTTGAAGTCTAAAAAACAACAAACGAATACTCTAAATCGAAACTCGTTGAAAATAATTATGTCAATATCAAAGTCAAGTAAATGTTGTATTTCTCTTTAAGTCTTTCCAAAAACCCAACCACCTGAAGATGAACTATAGTAGTGATACCTTAAATCCACTTAAAATTTGATTCTATTGTCGCTTACTCGTCGAAGTTATAAGCATAAAGCGAATAAGAATTTAAAAAACAATTGTCTCTGTGTAACTATTTTTTACTAGTTATACTCTTTAAATTAGAGTTTTGAAATCCTAGAACTTTTTACCAATGTCTATAATGACTTGTATTTCACACGGTAAACAAACACACAGAGAGATAAGTATATCTGCGTTTGTTTATTCGATTTCATAATTCACCAAAGAAAACAAATTTTGATTGATTTATCATACATTTCTTAAGATATGATAGAGAATGACTTCTCCAGTACTTTATGTTATTACTTCTGTTAAATTTGTCAGAATCCGTTGATGTTACATAAATCAATGTCATATAGTTTAAATAGACATGTCTTAACCAACTTTTAGAAACAGAATACTCTCAAATGTTTTAGACACTTTTCAATCAACTTTACACTAACCTCCTGACCGGACTAATATTATAATATAATAATAAGGATATGTGGATAGTATTGATACAACTGTTCACCAAAGTTCAAATGTAGTGATTTTAAGCAGTTATAGGCAAATATATGGCCTTCAACAATGAGAAACATCCATACCGTATAGTCGGCTATAAAAGGCTCCGACATGAAAAATGTGAAACAATAAGTCCTCCTAAAACCAATATGCAGTTCTCTAACTCTGTCTCTCTAAACTATAGTACGACAATAATCAGATATTGTTCAAGAAGCGTTCAAATTCAGCCGTCCCGATCATCCCGTTCTATATGCCCGCGTCACACTGTCCCGATTTTTATATACGATGGACACCCGAATGCGAAAATTGTAAGTTCGTACGAAGTTGGTCCCGATCTCGTTAAAATACCAAAAAGTGACCGAAGCAAGTACGATGAATAACGAAGTCTATACGATGGTGCCGAAATTATATACGATAGCAAAAGATGTACATACGAAGGTTAACCGAGGACGGGTATTTAAGCTTCTTATCTCAGCCGAAGCCTACACGATGGACCACGAAGGCTACACGATGGATTACGAAGGCTACACGATGGATTACGATGATGGTGCGATGGCCATACGATGCCTAAAAGACGTCGTGTACAGCTTACGATGCATTTAAATTATATGTCGAAGGCATCACGCGTTTTAAATTGTTTGATCAATATTGAATATATAGTATATTGTACATTTAATTTATATATATATGCGATAACCATCTACAGTATGATATAATTTCATGAAATTTATTTTATAATACTGCGTGTAAGTTAGAGTTAAAGTTGTAGATTGTTTTTCCATTTTCAATTTAACGCTTTAAAATGTTTTGGTTGATTTCTAAAAAAAATAGTTTATGTATCAAATATGCATATTCAATTTACCATTTTCTGCATGTGTCATATACAAATATAGTGTCCATATTTGTCCCCAATATGTTACATACGAGGGGATGCCACGCTCGGCATTGCCTTGTTTGAACTGTAAAATGTGTGCACTAGTCTGAATAATCACCCATAATTATGCCCATGTTTACTGATCTATCTTAAAGGTAAGGTAATGGGTTCGTTGATCCCTTTTTTTCAAAAAGAGTTCTTTCCAGGAGAATATCTATTATATATATACAAAAGGAAGGATAAGGGGAAAGCAACAAATGAGGCAAAATATGACATATAGAAAACAAAATGGTTATGGAGTAAACATTCGTGTGACAACAACTCAGACGATACATAAAAAATCAGAATAATGAAGAAAAAGTTGGTTTCCCTATATACGTGTTCCTACAATGTTGGTGTACGAGGCGCGTTTATGATTTTCATTATGTTACTTGATATGAAAAATTGACAAAAAATAATATTTTACTTGAGCCTGTAATAGCTGCTCTTCTTGTTCCATTTGCATTAATAGAAACAACGCTGTCGCCTTTCCTGTTCTCATAGAATCATATGATATGAGCTCCATGTTTTGTGAACGTCTTTCTTAACTGTCGTATTAGACTGACCAGTGCATATCGCGCATGGCACTTTAAATGTATTTTAGCGCGAAAATTAATTACATTTAGCTGGATTTATTGCCGTCGTAGTTCCATCTTGTCGCCTTCGTACTTTTATTCGATGGCAACACGACGGGATTACGAAGTCTTTACGAAGTCGTGTTGCCATCGTAAGACCTTCGGGTAGCTTCGTGATTCAATCGTGTAGACATCGAAATGTCAAAACTGCCCGATGGAAACGATGGAAACACGAATGCAATACGATGTTCCAAGATGAATTCCCGGTGACATTACGATGGTGAGGATGGTGATACGAACTCAATACGAACCCTCCACATCGGACGCATCTTCGGGGATTTTTTAACATGTTAAAAAATTTAGAACTCTTCCCGAAGTTGTCCCCAAAGGCTAGAAAAAGTGGCCGATGGTCCTACGATGGTTAAAGATGGCACTACGAATAGCCCGATCTGGAAACGATCAGTCCCGATTTTGAAAATTTCCATAATCGTGTTGCCATCGGCGTAAAAATCGGGACAGTGTAACACGGGCAGAAACCTATTCTAATTCGATTTGTATCTTTCACATGGTAAAAAATGATCGAACATGTCCCGAAAGCATCCCGATTCTACCATATGCGATCCGACAGACACCAGACAGTGAACAAACATCCTATCATAGCATGTTGTACCGCATGGCAACGGCTTTGTCTGGACTCCATCTTATCGTGTTTTGTAACGACGTGGGTATTTGTGCCGTATTTTGTAAAATAAAGGAACTGTTCCGGATAAAAGACCGCATTCAGTGACAAGTGGATGCAATCTGGACCGGCAAAAAATAAAAACAACGTAAAATTTCTCCAGATCGTGCCCGTTTCACAGGACAACATCCAGAAAACACAGAATTTTGTTACAATTTTGATTCGATACAGCAGAATTATAGTCACAATTGTAATCCCGACTAGACAAAAAAAGTTTTTCCGATTGTTACAGAACGAACCTAACTGTCGGGGTGATTCGTCGATCTCTCGGAATATGTTAAGAACGTATACGAATGCGTTTAGACAATGAAAGGTCATTCCAGATCATTGATAGTAATCCGACTTGTCGTGTCTGTCTAATCTCAAACGGGAACAATAATCGACACTGTGTGAACGACACATTATCTCTGAAAAAACCCATCTAAACATATATATACATCTAATTACTCACCGTGCAGTATATTTTTAATTTTTTTTTAAGAAAAAGCGCATAATATTATCCTCAACATTTAGAGTCGTCAACTGTTTGTCAGTCGTCAATTCTTTTAACTAATGTATCATTAAAAATCCGGATAAAGATTAAACGTTTTCTGAATGCGATAGATAGGTTTTTTTTTTTTTTTTTTTTTTTTTTTTTTTTTTTTTTTTTAATGATAATCGTTTTTGAATAAAACATTTATAGAAAGTGTAAGTTTTATTCTGCTTTAAACATGTCATGACTGGCGACAGAAATTATATACGTATCTCATGTACTGCAATGTAAATTGAATACGTGCAAAATATTACGACCTCAATATACAAGCGCAGTTGTCTTATAAAACATGTAATATTCTATGACTTCCGTGGGCATTATATCTTACATCATTGACGAGTTTTGATTTGTGATTTTGTCAGCACCCTGGATCATCTAGATCTAGCTTAGTTTATTCACACGTTTTATGCTCGTTTTTATCATACAGAAAATGACGTTGACAGTTGACAGAATGGTGAATGCAACGATAAAGCTGTTTACATCATTGTATTATATTTGAGTTTTTATTTCATTTAACAAATTATCAATGATCTTATGTCCTTTATATTATTGTTTTTTAATAAAAAATGATGAATTTAATACAATAGAACATTTGAGGATCGAGTGGCAATAACACTTCCAGAATAGGAGCAGAAATCTAAAGCTTCGGAATGGTAAGCAGTGCCTGCTCTACTAGCAGAACTGGACTTTATTTTTTAGTCGGCTAGTCCACCATGGAATCCGTGTATTTTTTTGGTGTAATCTGCTGAGGACTTTTCCAGAAATATCCAATTGAAATAACAATTCTAACAAAATAGGTTTATGAGGGGAAAAACGCAAAGAATGTTTAAAAAAAATATTTTCATTAAGCCGTCAGGATATACTTTTAACCAATACAGTATAAACATATTGTACCTTTTTGTATTCTATAGACTCTGTAATGGAAGTCTTGCATGATGCAAGCATCTAACTTTAATAATAGACCGTGACCTGTGACATCCGAGTAGACCCTACAATCTAGATCGTTACCTGTGAGTACCCTACCTCTAATATGTGACGTGATACATCTGGGTGGCCCCCAAATTCTAGACCTTGATATATATAACATCTGAGTGACCCTACATAATAGACTGTGACCTGGTATATACACCTTTAACTCTAGACAATTGTAACTTGTGACATCTGAAAAGACCCTTAATTCCAGACTTAGCTGGGAAATCTGTGAAGACCTTTAATTGTAGACTGTGATCTATAACAATCTGACTCAGTAGGCCTTTATAATTTAAAAACTGTGATCTGAGTAGAATCTAAGTTTTCGAGTATGACATGTGACGTCTGAGTATACCTCTAATTCTTAACTGATCTTTGACATCTGAGTAGACCCTTAATTCTAACATCTGAATAGGCACTACATTCTAGGCTGTGACTTGTGACATATGAGTAGACCATTAAAACTAGAGTGTAACCATCAAATTAGAAGCAAACCCGTTCTTATGACATATAATATAAAATACATGTACATAAAATTTCTTAGGATTATGTAAGAACCATTTATCATTTTCCAGACTAACGTTTTCAACCCCTACGGTTTTAGATTGTTTGTTAAGATTTAAAATTGAAATTAGTAAGGTATATGCCAGTGCAAGCAAATATGAGTGTTAAAGAGAAGAAAGAAACAAATAAACAAAGAGAGAATTAATCTTTAAGAAATGAATATTTGACACAGAAAAGAAACTACAATAGATCTGGACTGTCTTATCATATGATATCATATGACACAAACATAGACCTTTTTTCAAAAATCATTATTTTATACAGTTTATAAGAAGCATGTCAACATATGAGTTCAAACGTAGAACACAAACATTTCTTTGGTCATTATTTCAATCGTCGATTACATTCAGAGTTTTACAAATTTCCATTTTAAAGCGCGTTAAATAAATTAGCTTTAACATATTTTCCCTGTTTTAATTTTATTGCCCTCCCGACTGTTATTGTATCACGTTTCATTTTATACGAAAGAATAACCACTCAGTAAATCATGTCTTTATTATAGTTTAATCGTCAAAACCTGCATATTGTATCACGCTTGTCTCTGTGGAAGTGTTTATTATAATTTAAACGACAAAAACACAACTTCTGCTGATTATGTAATGATAAAATAAAATGTATGTAAAACTTCAATGAGACAGCAACCGGAAAAACAAAAACAAAAAACAAAAAAAGATTTCAGACAAAAAGTAAAGACATTGTAATGTCTTCAACATCAGCGAGTATCTAAAACAAATCTCGCAATCGTTCTGCTTAACAAAATCTGATGTGACTTATAATGCATGATAAACAGGAACTATCTTCAAAGAAAAGAAACCAAGTGATTGCATATTGTTATATCAGTTTGAACAAAATTACAAGTGATAAACCTGTACAAGAGAATGCTATAAACGGTAACACTTATTGAATTGAGAAGAGACAAACGAATCAAACACAAGTTTAGCAACACAGTAATGTCTTCTGCAAGCCAAAATACACCATGTGTTTAATACTTATGGTCGAATATATATGTAGGATTCGAACAGAGATGGTTACGCCGAAATGCGATATATGACGCTGAAGTTGATGAACCAGGGGTATGTAAAAGAACGTCTCGTCCCTTCTCTAAAAAAGTGCATTGGAAGGTACCAAGACCTTGTTGATAAATATTCCGTATCAACTTCACAAATAATACATGATGGTCTTGATGTATAGAACTAGACATATATCAATCCTTCAAATACTGGACGAATGGTGGCGTTGTTTATAATCTTAACTCCATGTTATATAGTTCTTTTATTTGTCTTTGTTCAATTATTAATATTACTTTTACTGTTTGGTCTATACATTATATTTATATAGCACATTACATAAATTTATAATTTTCTAATATGTGATATCCATTTGACAAGCTTCGGTACTTATACATCCCATCAATGTGTTTGTATTATCTTTCATTTTTGCTGGTGTGTTTTGTATATGCGACTTTTTGTGTTTCCTTGTTACTTATAACGTGACTTTTTACTTTTAAAGATCCCTGCATTATGTTATTGTTCTATTTTATGTGATTAAGTTATTGTTCTATTATAAATTTGATAATACTTTGAACGACAAACGACACAATTATTTCATTCGCGTAGTAGTATTAACCATATATGGATTCTTAAAAATTCGAAAGAACTACTGGATAATTTTTAATCTCGGTCTGTTTCAGATCTGTAATTGATTCTAACATAAATTTTGATTTTATAACCCTGCATACCACCATTCTCCATGTGAAATTATAATTGTTTTGAATATAGACATTGAACGACAAAATTTCTTTTTTTGTGACGTTTGCATTTTCTGACACGTGAAACAAGGAATGTGTTTTTTTTAATTTGATAGATACTTTTTGTGTTTTTTGTATATGTTTGTTTGACTTGAGATTGTAACAGTGATGACTGCTGTAACCATATTTTGACTATTTTACCGATCATGTCTGTTTTGTTCACACATCGTTGTAAAAATAACGGAATTTGATGCGACTGTCATAAAAGTAAGAGGTTTAGCGCTATAAAACCAATTGCAGGTTCAATCAACCATTTTCTACATTTGAAAATGCCTGTACCAAATCAGGAATTTGACAGTTGTTGAACATTCGTGTGATGTTTTAAGCTTTGAGATTTTGCAATTTGATGAGGGACTTTTCGTTTTGAATTTTCCTCGGAGTTCAGTATTTTTGTGATTCTACTTTTTACTGTATACATTTTACAAATGCCTTTTAATAATTATTTGGATTTCATCATGGTATATGTAGAAATTTCTGGTTTATTTCGAGAGAACACATCGGTTAAATACCTGAACAAATTGTTGAAAATGCTTTATTGATATTAAGCGAATGTCATTGGAGCGAATACTCAGATATCAGAATAATGATTCCTTTTTATTTGTAATAGCTCATCAACAATTATTATATCAAATAAAATCTGTAAAACAAATTGCAATATTCATTTGCAAAATTTCTAGATAACATAAACATTATTTTGTATGATTTTCATATTATTGCCAATTATTGAAATTTTTTAAGAAATCTGTTATGTGTAATTTAAAACATTGTACAACATTTTAGAAAATGTGAATTAACCAATTGTTTTTTTTTTAAATAAAAAACCTGTAGCAACAAATTAAGCAATGTTTTATCTGCTATGAAAAATAAGAAATTGCAGAGTTTAGTAATCAGATTATATGATATCGTTAGTAAGAATTCTGAAGACGAATTCGAAAACTTTTTTGTAACGATTTCATACTTGACAAATATCGATACAGATATTTACTTAATCCGTAACAATAAATTTCAAAATATAATGAAAACGCATTTTTTTGTCTTTGTTATGTCCGAAATTGACTTACGATGTAGGAAGCGGTGGAGTCATATTTATTAATAAACTATAAGTATGATTTGCAAACAGTAATGGATTACAGATTAAACATGTGCCGTACCCTAAACAAACCAGTATAAAGAAGTCAAATGCATGGGAAACAAATTCAAACGTAGGAGAAACATATTGAAACTAATGGTAAACGAAGTTTGCTTCATTTTTAAGAGAATATGAGTTTAAAGACAATGCTGACATTAAGGAGTAGTTGATTAAATGTTCGTCAAGATGATTATATCAGCGAATTAAGCGATAATTAGTAGTTAGTATCCGTAGATAAGAGATGAGTGTTGACTTGTGTTTACATCAGTTTGATCTTATCATTTCAGATCCTCACGATTTATTAATTTGAAAATAATATATCAATTATGACTATAGAGTGAACAGATTATGGATGGCGTGATAACTAGAGGACTTATATATATTTCATTAATTATACAGGTAGGCAAAGTTTTTGTTATACCGTTTTTTTTTGCAGTGTAATTATAATGTAGTTAGTCGCCGTCACAGTAATATTGAAATATAAATTATTTATAAAAATACAGGCCATTGATACCGTTGACCCGTTTGTTTGTGATTTTAATGCAATTTCAAACATAAGAAATGAAACTTTTTGTTCTTGAAATTGGAATTATATTTTTAGTTCTAGATCAACGCAAATAAAACAAATAAAAAAACGTCACTGTAAAATTAAACAATAATATTTTATATATACAAAATATTAATCCTGTATGTGATTTTATTACAATTTTATACATAAGCAATCATGTATATTAGTAATCCTTAAACGACGCAACAAAAATCAACATAAAAACCCCCAAACCGACTTGGTTATGGTGAAGTCAAACATTTCAAAATATTATCAGTCAAATTCCAACCACATGTACGTAGAACTCTAATATATATAATGATTTCCTAAACACGGAGCGTTTATTAACTTGTCATCGATCTCAATTTATTTAAATGCATATATATATAGCGTCAAAGTTACAAACTACTATATATGCCAAAATGATAACATTATTAAATACATCTACACCTTCAAATGTAAATAAATGTAAAGTGTGGAATGCTATGTCAATTAGGGCTAAATGGTGCAACAAGAGTTCTGATTGAAATGCAATAGCATATTTGTTTTTGTGGTAAGATAGTTTTTTTCTCGCTCTCATTCATTGAGTTGCTTTCGATCCTCCTGAGTTAGTCCCAGGCGGTCATTACGAAACTCAAATGATTAGTATACATTTTTACTCAAACTTGCAAATCTAAATATTTAAATTTGATTTAGCTGCAGGCTCTGCTTCCTTTACAAGAAAACATGTATATTGTATTGTCTTATGAAAGAAATTTTATTAACAAATATGGAGAGGCTTTTTATTTGAAAAATAAATGAAAAGGATTTATATGGGAGGTAATGCGTGTTTCCTTAAATTTACAAAACATTGTACTGTGAATTTACAACGTAAGACATGTAGCGAGAAAACAAGTTGGGTGACCCAAAAGATTTAGAAAGTATTGAAAAACGAAATATCTCCTCAAACTCTATTGTGAAATTTTATCATCTAGTTGCCACCTCCCCACCCACCCCCATTTCAGATAATTGTGTTTCTACCTTGCATATAATCTATCTATAGTAATAAAAAAGACCTGTATAGCTTGGGGAGAAATTATACGCTTTTACGCTAAAAAGTATATTCATAGAAACACTGAACTCCCTAAACAAATGGCAAAATCAAAAGCTCAAACACATCAAACGAAGTGATAACAACTATCATACTCCTGAATTGGCACAGTCATTTTCTTATGTAGAAATTTGTCGATTAAACCTGGTTGTAAAGCTAGCTTAACCTGTCACTTTTGTATGACAGTCGCATCAAATTCTGTTATATTGACAACGATGTGTGAACAACACATACATACATGATATGTAAATGTGTCAAAAATAGGAATACAGCATTCAGCTTTGTGTTATAATCTTAATCACTACAAAAACAAACAAATATGCTACAAAGAAGCACAAAATGACATATAGACCAAGCGTATTAGTAAAAGTTAAAGACTAGAATACACAAATTTACCATAGTACAATAACACAATGACAGGATGTATAAGTAGAGAACAACGTCATATATGTATTATAGAAACAAAAAGGCATATGTAAACAAAGCACAGCTTATACTTAACCCTTTTAGATCTCGTGAACATTATGATCTTTAAAAAACTTGGCGATCAAAAATGTGTAGGCGTATGCCCTCTTCGCCCCCTAGATATCCGCCACTCATCTTGGCGAAAAGGAACTTATATTGTACTTTTTAAAAAGTGTGATATAGACTAGCTGTTAACTATTTCTTTGTATGAAGGTTTATTTAACTATCTTAAACATCGCAATTCTGCCAGAGATATCGATATACTTATACAACATGTATATGTCAAACTTAGTTAACCGTCAACCTTTTACATTGATTTATCATTACTAGTGTATTCAGCATGTCTAAATACCAATTTTCAGGCATATTGTACAATTACTATACTACGAAGGTTTTTTTTTAATTACCATTTCAAAAAATTCTGTTAGTGTTTAGTTAGGAACAACGGAATCTTGCATGTTTATTCAAAATCATTAACAACACGGTGGCACAGACAAAAGTAATGCTTTTGTTTAGATCTATAAAAAGTTTCCATATAATTCTGTGAAAAAGTTATAACAATCACAAATTATTAAGGCACTTGATATTAAAATAATTGATTGATTTCTGTTTCCATAACGTCCAATATCAAACACCTCATATTCGTTTGTAACACGAACACATTAAGAAAGAATACAATCGAAAAAATCGCCAAGATAGGGATCTACTATGACAAAGTATTGGAAATTTTGACCGTCACTGGAAAATGAGATGAACAGAAATTTTGCTTTGCAACATATGATATACGGACCCATCAGAGAATTGTTACAGTGGTTCTTTAACGTACAGAGAGCACGCTGTCTACTCGAGTCGTTTCGTGTTCAAATTTCGAACGGACGTGACTGTGTATTTTTGTACCTCACACAGTCAAACAAATGCCTCACTTTAGCAAAGATTTAGCTGCAGTATATCCTACTGAAAATACACGGAAACAAGTTCCCGATGGCATCTTCGACTTATTGTACCTGGACGGGATCAAATACTTTAAATTATGAAAACGTTTTAGAAACCAGTATATTCAAGCTTAAAATCCATACTTCCTAGATCGCTCTTGTTTTCCGTCCCAACACAAACATATAGTCAAGCTGTGCCCATCAACTGAAAGATCTACTAAACTCTCTACAGTGTTTTTCCTCGTGCTATATTGGAAGATAGACTCATCTTTTCTATCAGCAGTTTTATTTACAATTAAAAAAAATGAATCGTACATAATATTTCTTGCGTATGGTTTAAAAAATCTGATAATTAGAGAACGGACATGAAATGCGTGACATACATTCCGCCGAATTTCATATTATGAATACAACCTTGGAGTTCTGTATTTTTGTTATACTTTCCACAAGCTCTTGCATCAGGTATGAGGAAGAAGCACATGTGTTAAAGTCGTTAAGTGTCCGAACTCACGAAAGACATATTATTTCTGTTTTAAATCTGAAGACACCAGTTTAGTCTTCTGATGGTAAAAGTTAGCTTTAAATTTCTATCAGCTATTGTGACTTTTACGACATAATCTGGATTAGTTTAATTGTTAATTTAAGCAGGAAAAGTGTAACCTCATAAAACATCCGATTTATCTTCCTTTAGAATTCATTCGAATTCGTCGGAGTTTTATATTTTATGTTAGTATTGTCCAAACGGATTTACAAGTTTTGAACATCGTTAAACTACTATTGCCTTTTATCTTTTATTCACATTACCAGATATCTAACTTGTAAGTATTCATTAAAAATATGCCATCCGAAAAAGAAAAACAAAAAATTGCAACTTTATGAAGACAATTGACTCTTGTATAAAAATACATAATATTACCAATGGGCGAAGTAAGTAGGTAACTCTTTCGATTCATAACAACATGTGTGTATGACGACGGAACCACTTTTGATTTAATAGTCTAAGCTGATTTATAACAACAGATTTAATGTTAAAACTGATCCATAACAACATTGTGTCTATACCTATAATGAACAATTCATTATATATTCAAAACTGATTCATAACAACAGTGTGTCTATACCTATAATGAACAAAACTGATCCAAACACTTTTGCTACATCAACGGCTGTCTATTTTATTAAAGTGTATAGCCACTTTCCCCCTGTAAAGTTTCAATCACGTTAGCAATATCTAAAAACTCATCTAAGATGCTAGGCTGATGATTATTAACATAGACTCACCAGTGGCGCTCGAATTAAAACATTTCATGAGCCAAATCAAATACGAATTTGGAGAGATATTAAAAATCGAAAATTCATCGACGTTGTGCCAAATACGATGAAATAATTTTCTCGTATTCTCAGTTGTATATAAAAGTTCCAACAGAAGTTCGGTTTTCGTCTCCCTTTTAAAGTTCTTTAGGAAACGTAATCTATTTTTCCCACAATCCATAAAAGCGAAATAAGATTGATGAATTTTGTATCATCGATTTGCTTTTCAAGCTGGATTTACCTTCACAAAGAACACTTTAAAAGCCGGGAATGTATAAATACTTGAACAATTTAGGAGCTTTATGAACAAACGGGACCAAATAGAATTGTCAAATCCCGAGGGAATTCAAACTTTATTTTCTAAATACTTTTACAATTGATCAACAGATAATCTGAATCAGATTTCCTATAAATCTTGTCAGTATCGACGCACTTCCTGGCCTGTGTCACCTTCGGGGACTGACAGTCCAACAGGAGCGGTATCGACAGAGCCGATGTTACCATCGGGAACTAACAGTCCAACAGGATCGATATCGACAGAGCCGATGTTATCCTCGGGAACTGACAGTCCAACAGGAGCGGTATCGACAGAGCCGATGTTATCCTCTGGAACTGACAGTCCAATAGGAGGTGTATCGACAAATTTATGTTACCCTCGGGAACTGACAGTCAAACAGAAGCGGTATCAACAAAACCGATGTTGCCCTAGGGGACGGACAGTCCAATAGGAATAGGAGCGGTATCGAAAGAGCCGATGTTACCCTCGAGGACTGACAGTCCAACATAAGCGGTATCGACAAAGCCGATGTTACCCTCGGGAACTGACAGTCCAACAGGAGCGGTATCGATAGAGTTCTAGAAAATATTATAAGTGCAATCGCATTTTCTGATTCATCTTAGACAGAAACCCTCAAACCAAATTCTAATACCGATAGATATATGGATACCTGAAGGCTTGAGGAAATACTAGTACATAACCAATGGGACATTAATAATAAGCAAACTTTTTTTTTATAATTTCGAATTTACCAATGTAGAATATAAAAAAACCCATGTTAAATCATGTCTGTACTGAAAACACTGGCTACGGAATTGATGATTAGGGAATTAACACTGGTAATAACAGTACATGGAAAGTCCATAAATGAAGTTTTGATATGTTCATATGTATGTTTAATTCAAGCAATAATCGGAAATATGACTTGTGGATATATAATACTGTTACTTGTTGAAAATAGCAATGTGATAAACAAAAAATACAGAGAATCTGCCCTTCCTCTAATTCTAGGTAATCATGACATATACTTTCATGAATTTAAGGAATCTATCAATGCTTTTGTGCCTGAAACAGGATTGATGGAATGACTGTAGTAATTTCTTCCTCTTCATATACTAGTATAACATAAACCATGATATAACATAGTTTTACAACAGCACAATCATTATACCATTATCAAAACTGTCATTTCTATTACTGCAATGATACATAAAAACGCCAGTGTAATACTTCAGTTTAATTATATCACAATTATATCGTCTACTTTTTACAGTCATAAAATATATATTTCGACAAAACAATTAAATGTTGTGAGAACACTCCTTTAAATTTATCAATAAGAATAACTTAGTCTGTAGTCCTATCATACAGTATGAATATTCAGAAGAGAGCAACATTTAATCGAGGCGAATCCCGTCATTTGAAATTACCCCATATTGTTATAATAGTATATATGGACCATGTTATAGAAAGTTCTAAAAGCTATTATCCATTCTTTTGGTGTGTTTGAGCTTTTGATTTTGTTACATTTGATTAAGGACTCTCCGTTTGGCATTTTCCTCGGATTTCGGTATTTTTGTTATTCAACATTTTTCTTCAAGGAAGACTTCCCATAAATGGCATACTGTAAAACATGGTATGGTACGATGGTATGGTATGTGTTATGGTATGATGGTATGGTACGAATGCCACCATACCATGGTATGCATGAATGGTACCATGGTATGGTATGATGGTATGGTACAAATTACTATACCATGGTACAAATTATTATACCATGGTATGAAGCATGGTATGGTTTTTCAAAAGAGGAAATTTTGAAAAGTTAATAAACCTATAATTCTTAAATAGGATTTTATTAATTATCTGGTTTTTTTTTCTTTCTTTTTTGACCTATTCCAAACCTATTCAAAAACAAACTTTTTTTTCAAAGAGTAATAGGGACAAGAATATTTTGTTGAAAAACAATGTAAACAAAATATTCATTGGTTCAATTTGTCCAAGACATTCAGAATGAAAACAATTAATTTAGAAAAGAATTGCCCACACACATTTAAAAGCTGAGTCAGTTCTTTAGTTAGGATATAGACATACATTATTAAGCAAGTTAAGAGTTTCATGAAGTTGTTAACAAAAATTAAAATTGATAAAATCTTGATTTATTCTTGTACTTTCCTTGCCACCTAGTAAAACTATCATGCTGAAGAAAAACAGCCAAAGTGTGGTTGGTGATTAGTTGTAGTTAGTAAGAATATAATCTGCTGTGACTGCAACTTTTGTTCAATTAAAGGACTTTTTTATTGCTTTTTTTTTTGCCAGCAAATAGTGTCACTTTTGAAAATGTCAAGAAAATCATTCTAGGGGTTTTGTTACAAAGACAAAACCATTTTAGACATAGGGGAGATGTTCCATATAACAAACAAAAATAACCGGTAGTACTAAATGAAAACTATGAAAAAAATAAAATAAAATAAAAACCTTAATTCCCTTAAACTAAATTGAGCAAGGCTATATAAAAAAGATATAGCATGAAAGGTGTACTATGAAAACTTGAAACTATATAGAGATCAGCATGGATTTTGGAAAACAGAAAGAAAGTGAAAAGAATATTGAGAAAAGGTAAGTTGTATCCCTATATTATGTTATCTGATTAAAATTATATTTTATTTGGTTATATTTAAAGTGATTGTATTGTGAGAATTGTTTAATATCTTTTATACAAAATTTCATTAATCTTTGAAATCAATATTTGTGTAATTTTTGCACACTTTTATCTCTCGAGTTATATCTGCAAGTTTTAAATTTAAGCTAATTTATGTAACAGGATACCTGCGGAACCATAGCTCATAGGCCCTTTTGTATTTGCGGACCATAGAGCTACGGATTTTTCCTGTTTCAAAATGTTGGGAATTGTGACCCAGGTTCAGGTCACACTTATTTCTCTCAAAAATGGTCCGCAAATAGTCAAAAAATAACATAAGGACCTATGAGCTACAGTTCTGCAGCTAGTAACAGGATGATGCCACAATTGTTAATTTTATTATTTGATTCATGCAGTCTTGTAGTATAACCATTCTCCAATGTCTAAATGGAAATTAACATTTATTTAATTAGCATATTGTTTTCCTTACGTTGTTAATATGTTAGACAGTAGCTTTAAATAGTTGTAAAGACCCAAACTGTTTTTTTTTTAATATTTTGAAAAAAAACCTTTTTTTAATGACTGGGTTTAATCATTTCAGATTAGTTCTTGATAGACTGGAGCACAATATAAGAAAATCTGAATATGGTCCAATATAATATACGAAATAAAACAAAAAACATAAATAATACGCCAATATACAACTTATTGAGTCGACCACTGATGAAGCCGGACTCAGGGATCTTTTTCCCAAACACGGCAGAAACACCGGGCCTAACATTCATGCTCATGGGTGAGCTCGGATGGGCTATTTAAATACAATGTAAAATATTATTTTCATAATTAAAAAAGACAAATTAAAAAAAAAAAACATATTCATATTACCTAAATTATTTTTTTAGGATTTCCTACTTCAAAAAAACATACCATGCTTCATACCATCAAGTTATACCATGGTATAATAATTTGTACCATGGTATAGGAATTTGTACCATACCATCATACCATACCATGGTACCATTCATGCATACCATGGTATGATGGTATACGTACCATACCATCATACCATAACACATACCATACCATCGTACCATACCATGTTTTACAGTATGCCCCCATGGCTGCCACTGAAGCCCACCTAGCATATTTTAAAATAAGTCATATACACGACACCTACTAACTATGTAATATCGTGGTTAATCATCACCTACCTCAGTCACCTACTTGGCTTCGAGCATCAGTGAAGAGATATTAATTGAGTTAACGGTGCAATGAACGTTGTACTGTTGTTATGTTATATAAACTAACACAACAGTTAAGAAGTTTAAAATTCCATCATTAGACCATAGTTTTAAGTGTCATTCTTAAAAATATATATAATGAGATATCTATATATATAAAAATAAGAAAGACCGAAAGTTAATCGATGTATATCTCTTATCATTTTGTCGACCGACGACTGTATTCCAAAAGTATTCATTTGCATCTGCAAAATAAAAACATTATATTATAAGAAGAATCGAACACAACCCGTTTATAAGCGCTTAACTTGTAATGCTGTAAAAAATTAAGAAGTATCGTATTTCAAAACTTTACGCAAGACACTACATATACTTATACATTTTGTTATAAGTAATCCTTCATTTATCATCTGTACATATACCAGTGCATAAAGTAACACTAAAGACGAACCATCACACAAAAAAAGGAGGAGATATATGATTAAAATAGACGTAAAACGTACTATGTATTTGCGAAATCGAACATGGTTCATATCATTAACAAGCATGTCCTTAACAGCAGGTTTCTGTGAAACTTAGCATTGTTCGATAAAATCAACACCAGTATAAACTGATGCATAAAAGCGCCAGCACATAATGATGATTAACAAACAGTTATTGTCTCAAATATCTATTTATAGCAGTTTTATTATTAGATTTGATTGAACAGAATGGAAATATTATTTTTCAAGATACACCGTGCCTTCTATTAAGTATTTCATGTGCATGCGGATTGTGTTGCTTTTATTTGTCAACTAAGTCAGTATAGGTTATACAATTAACAATTACGTTAACGATATTGCCGAATTGAGGTTTTAACTTTAGGTAGAATTAAGGCGATACAGCACAATAGAGCGAAGCCACGATACAAACTTCAATCAGTACCGTCATCGTATTCAATGATATTGAGTGGAATCTATAAATGAGTGAATTAAAATTTATCCCAACTTATATCAGACCAAAAAGATAAACTTTAATTTGCATTTTCCTCACAAAAAGGTGTAATTATTCCCTGTTTATAAACATATAACCTATCTTGATTCCACTATTAAATGTTATACATACGAAAGGCGCGTCTTTGTGATAATAGCAATAGCTTTGTATTTTAAATGAGGTTATACATGGTTGATGCCACTGCTGGGGGACGTTTCATTCCCGAAGGCTTTACCGGTTCAAAAGTCAATACATTTGAGTTGACATGAACTATCATTGACATATGTAAATATACTGAAAATGCACTGCTTATTAAAAGATGTCAAATTATTGGAATCGCTAAGAGTATTCTACCCCAAGACATTGATTGCCTTAGCCGTTTACAAAAATATGTCCTTATCGAGTACTAGTTTGTTGCAATGTTGAATAATTGTCAAAATCGATATGATTGAAAAGTGTGTAGTTTGCTTCAATATATAAATAAAAGCAACAGTAGTATATTACGGTTCAAAAGTCATACATCGATTGCAATAAAACAAATCCAAGTTCATAATAAAACCGAGAGAAACACATCAACTATAAGAGGAAAACAGAAGCACTGAAGTGCAACAAATCTAAAAACGAATGTAGACAAATTTATGTTTTAGCTTGTTTGGAAAAATACAGATTAAATAAGACAGCCTTCATTATTGAATATAAACAAAATCTCTTCAAAGATACTATGATAACAACTTGATGCGCATGACATGTTTTTCGTTTAGATTATAATCCGTCAGAGGTTTTTGAATTTAGGCAGTTGGAAGGCCAAAATCAAATAAAAAATTGATGACAAAACAAATAGAAAAATCCGAAACTTAAATAAATAGGTTTTGGAAATTATATTTCAGATTCGTTTCTTCGTTTCTAAATCCTAAAGTACTATAGAAGGTAATAAACGCTAATTAAAATCAGTGGCTATAAATAATTTTGTAAAATACTTGCAGATATAAAAATCACCAAACGAAACGATACAAAGCAATGTATTTTCCATATATTATGAAATTGGATACACTGTACCAAGGTAAATAATTGCCCAATTGGTCTAATTTTTACGTAGTGGTATTCTTATCAAAATCAATGATTTAAGGCAAAAACGCGAAACTGTTTTATGGGAATTTTTGTTATCTCAAAATCGCATTTTTTACCCCAAAATAAAAAAACCGATAGGAACATATTTTGTTTTAACAAAGATGGTTTGCTTAAAATTTTGAATGCCTTTGCATATTGTTGAATACTTTTTTTATATTTAAGACATTTTGGCAACATTTTCCGCAAAATTAATATGACACCTGTGTTCAATAACTCGGTATTTCTAACTTTCAAATTTGGTCAGATTCTTTCAATCATATGTATTTGATTTGTAGATGAATGGAGTTCAAATACGGTATCGTTTTTTGTGACTACTATATATAGTGGACCATTCTCTCTAATAATCATTGACCAAATTGATGTTTTATAACAAAATGTACTAAATATTTTTGTGATTTTACTTTTTACAATAGGTATCTGTGAAATTGTTAAGAAAGTTTGCAGTATGTTATATTGATTTTTAAACCTTTTTTCTTATATATAAATGTATGTATTCATCTTTATGAATTTTACCTAAAGAGTGAAGCAATTGCAATGCAATTAATTTAGTTTTACCATTTTCACAATTACAAGTTTCAACGTGTAATGTTTAGGATTATACGCCTAGTTTCAGTTGTGTTTCTGTTTTTTTTTTTAATTAATTGTGAAGATGGTTTTGTATTCAAGTATTTTAATTGCGCGTACATGGAATCTGTTTTTATTTTTAAGGCGATGAAATTAATCAAGACTTTCTCGGTATGTTAACTGGTCAAATTCACTCACAGTTAAATTCAAGTTCGAAGAATCCCTGGACAACGTGTTCATTTCTTTTTATTTATTATTTTTTATTTTTCAACTATCTATTGAAAACCTGTCTGTTTTGTTCAAACATTGTTGTCACAATGATGGAATTTTAAGAGAATGTCATGTAAGTGGGAGGTTAAACTAGCTATAAAACCAGAAAATTCCTGTACGATTTCTGGAATATGAAAGCTGTTATCCATTCGTTTGATGCGTCTGATATTTTGATATTGCAATTTGTTTAGGGGCTTACGTTTAAAATTTTCCTCTGAGTTCGGTATTTTTGTTATTTTACTTTTGAGGGACTATGTTTACATACACGATGTCCAATAATGGAAATACATATATTAAGTTCGTATTGAAAAGAAACAAACTTTGATTATTTTGATATGATATATTTACAATTTCAGATTTAAAAACTTCTCAGAATATCAAAATTGTAACAGTAACACATTTAAAAGTTCTTGGTGGTCCATAATGAGTTGATATTATAAAAATACGTGTCACTCAAAATAAGTTAAAGTTAAGCCGATCATGTTAAAGATAAAAAACATTATGATTATTTGGATAACATGTAACCGAGATAAAAAAAAAAACATTCACACAGTTTGCATTGCGTAAGATTACGCTTCAATCCCAGTTGAAAACGTCACTAAAGCAGAATTTTATTGAAGATGTATCAATATTTTTTATTTGATGGGTATAAGGCAACGACGATTTCAACAATTACGGAAAAAAGTGGCGGGGAGGAATGTAGAAGTTTTGTGGAGTTCAATAACAGTAAAATGAAAGACACATGCTTAATCACCATAAGATTATAAGAGGACGGAACTTCACCAATCATATTTACAACCACCTGGATCGATGCCACTCTCTATTAAGGTTTCTTCTTAAATTGCTTTACCAGCCTAAAAGTCAACACTGAAATATTGACATGAATTATTAATATGATCATTATTATGAATTCACTGTTTACAAAACTTTGAAGCATAATACTAATGATTTTCCACACCAGGAATATATTACCTTAGCTGTTTAAACCTTTCGGCATTTGGGTTCTCAGTGCTCTTCAACTTTACTGAATTTGGCCTTTTTACTTTTTTTGATTCGAACTTTACTGAATCTTTTGTAGACTAAATCCACGTCCTCTGTACATACGTTTAACTCTGGTTCGTTTGATTGGTTTATCTAGAAGGAACTGAGTATAAATATTTTTCATACTTTTTGAATATTCTTCAAGAATTACTGACTTCTAGAAAAACCCATACTGTTAAATTCCTGAAAAAAAGAAATGGATGTTTGTAACATTTATTCGTCTATAGTTTTCATATTTGTGTGTTTTATCATTTACTAGATATCAAGCGATTGATTGTCTATTTTCTTATTTTACGGTCTTTGTAAAAATTTCATGCGTATTGTTCCCACTGAAAATGCCTTGTCAATACATGAACTATGATAATTTTCATATCATTTAAATGCTACCTAAGTATTCTGTTTCCTTAACTTTTTATTTTGAAGGTACCCGGTAAAGTTATTCAAGAAAAAATTTGGTTTCTTATATAGGGAATCACTGAAGCGTGACTGGAGCGTGCCTCCTCTTAGGTCAGTCAGTGGGCCCCCACTTATGAAAATTTCTGGATCCGCCACTGTTTCTGTCAAACTGGTTAAAGACTAAATGACTTTAAATCAGTTATGTAAAACGAGAAGTGCGAACCAACAATATTATCATACTATTGTTGCATGCATGTCATTCATGTTACATGTATTCTTGGGGAAACATCATAAGACCTTGTCAGGAATGTGCAAAAATGATGAATACAATTGGAAAAGACATAGTATCATCATATTATTAAGTCACACCAGTCCTAATTGTTAATGATGATAGTTTGTATATATTCCTACATGATGCTATACTGTAAACCAACTTATTTTCGCGATTTTCGTCGAAGTTTGATCTTCCCTTGTCTAACTACATAAGGTACATGTAAAATCGCGAAATTAAGTCGATCATATTGCGCTAAAAAGGGGTAAACCCGAAATAAAGTATCCGCAAATGGTTGGCCAAGGATTCGTAAATTGGAAGAAAAAGAACACCACGCACTCACAAGTTAGTTCTCAATTATTTTAAAAGTAAACACTGAAGTCAAGAATTCATAAAAAAATGTTGGACCACTTTATCTATATATATCGGCTGTTTTGCATAGACTTATCAACGTTTACGCCATCATTTTGCCATGAATTATACCTCGAATTATATTAAGTTTGACATAAAAGCATTATTTGTTTAGTCAGTTGTGTTGTATAAAATTGAGAATGGAAATGGGGAATGTGTCAAAGAGACAACAACCCGACCAAATAAAAAACAACAGCAGACGGTCACCAACAGGTCTTCAATGAAGCGAGAAATTCCCGCACCCGGAGGCGTCCTTCAGCTGTCCCCTAAACAAATATATACTAGTCCAGTGATAATGAACGCCATACTAATTTCCAAATTGTACACAAGAAACTAAAATTAAAATAATACAAGACTAACAAAGGCCAGAGGCTCCTGACTTGGGACAGGCGCAAAAAGTCGAAAATGCCTGTACCAAGTCAGGAATATGACAGTTGTTGTCCATATGATGTGTTTTATCATTTGATTTTGTCATTTGATTAGAGACTTTCTGTTTTGAATTTTCCTCGGAGTTCAGTATTTTTGTGATTTTACTTTTATGTATACTTACACAGTTTTGGCTGCTTGATTTCTCTTATTGTCATGTTACCATATTAATATGTCTGTTGGGAATGCTGACCCAATTTGGTCAATACAACGAAACTATAAACGACTGGTATAAAAGTGGGCGATTTTGTTAGCTATAAAAACAGGGTTAACCCACCATTTCCTTGTATGTTTGTACCAAGTAGGAATTAGACAGTTGATTTGCTACGTTGGTTGATAGTCGTTGGTTTTTTTTTAGTTTATGTGTACCTCCCCTATTTAATTGGTCTTGTATTCGGTATTTTTGTTGAGTTTTTTCACCCTAATTTATATGGATTTTGCTGTTGTCTTATTTCATTTTTGTTCATGTTTCTTTTCAATTGTGTCGGTTCTGATACATCGTTCCGCTTTGAGCATTCCAGACGAAGAAGATAAATATAGAAGAGAGCCTTTGACGCATGAAATTCATCCTTTTTTAATTAGTATTTTCTAAGAAGGACACGCCAAAGTCAAGACGAAAAAACAACCAAATGAAAACCAGGAATGATCAATTATTGCCCTGTATAATTTTGAGGACAATGAGTAATTAAGAAAACACATCTGAATTTATATATGTATATGTATATATCTATAAGAAATGCAAATTAAAAAGTACTGTAAAACACTATTATACCAATGCGTGTGTAAATTTCTGGTATCAGATCTGTCTTGAAATAAATATTTATTCATATTTTCCAGATTTGTATCTTCTGAATGGATTTATGAGATGTGAACATTAGTAAACTTCTGTTGTCTCTAATTCATACATGAAAGTTCATTCATAAATCTTATCATATTTTCTTTGCTTTCATTCAGTAAAACCTTATAGCAAGCAAAGAAGGCATACAGTTCCACGTATTGAAAAGAAAATGTAGAAACTTATTGACATAGATAATTTGTTGTAGACAAGTCGAATATAACAACACTGTGACAACATACATATGTTACAATTTATGTTGAATATTATTTAATTCATCTCACTGAACGTGTTTTATCTAGGTTATTGTTAGATTTAAGATCAGCAGAAGTTATGTCATCTCTTGTTATATCGTTTTTTTTTATGGTTAACCTTGATGCTTATATCATAAAATAGCAAAACTTTTCTGGAACCCACCACCCTCCCCCACCCCCCGAAATTTGTTAAATGCAAAACCCAAGGCAAAACATCCATTTAAATTGAAAAAATAAAAAAGGACAGAGTATTGTCGTAAAAAATTTTTAATGGGTGTAATTCCTGAGAATACTTTACAATAATTTTCTTATTTTTCAATGGTCCACGTGAATGTCAATATATCATACCTTCTGTTTTGTTTAGTAAATTCAACGTAAGAATTGTTCTCTCATATTATTGACTGATCATCATTATTTTTACTTTGACAAAAAAAAACAAAAAAAAACACGACGCAATTTTAATTATTTACTTTGTTTACTTTTAGGTCTTTTCATCGGGTATATTTGAAATGGCGATTTTATCAATATACAACGGAAATGGACGTCGTTCTGATGGTGAGTGTTGTGTCGGTACAAAGGAATATTGTAACGATCAGTGTCGAACGTTTGTAAGCGCCTGCCTCCTGCAACACACGACAAATGTGCCTGAATTACCCGAGTGCATCTTTGGAAATTCCAGTACTGCTGTCTTAGGTGGCAATGTTATACTGTCACAAACACTAAATGATTTTGAATTGTCAACTTTATTGATAAGATTCCAGTTTTCGTGGCCTGTAAGTATACATTTTGTTTACCAAAGTTATGGTGTATTTTTAGTTGATGTAAAATCTTTCCCATAAGCATTTTTTTAGGTTAAATTTGGAAAGGGACAACATTTCATCAGATTTATATATATGTAGCGAAAGTTTTTGTTGATATTATTTCTAATAGGCTATAAATATTGGAAGTTCTTGTAAGCAATTAGAGAAACAAAGAGTTTCTTTTCATGTTCATGTTATTAACCAGCCTATTTTAAAGCACCTGCTTTGTATGATGTTTCCTCTACATTGTACAGCTATTTGAGTTATCGACGACACAAAATGTATACATTATTTTATCAGCATACAGTTGCTTTTTACAAATAAACCTCTTGAGTTGCTGTTGAATTGACAGAATTTAGTTTATCGAACTTCATGAACTTTTAACCATTAAGTAATAGTTAATTACTAAATTTTACCCTCCCCACTTGAAGATGACTTTCGTGAATGTCATGTTAAATATAAATATATTGTAAGATAAAGTATCTATCGTCTATAGATTCATCAGAAGGGCATCATGTGTATCTCTATTTAAAAATGCTTCAAGATGAAGGTTGTTTAGTTCAGTGAATATCGTACGTGCCTGTAGTCAAATATAATGATATATTGAATATTTTATTTTATTTACACGGAAGTAAATTATGCAATTATTGCTTTATAATCGACTGATGAAAAGACCAGACGAGACATTGCGTTGATATTAATCAAAGGGAGATTAGATGATCTAATAATTATTCATATCAAATTTTCAATGTACACTTGTTCTAGATTAAAAGAGATTAAAACATTTGCGTAACCTATTAAGTCCGCTCTTAAATTAAAAACCCCTTGGACAGCGACTGAGAAAGCGATGTGGATAATAAATTTATAGTCATAGCATGTCAAATATACGTCATTTTAGATTATAAAATTAGTGCATATTATATTAAGTTATGCTGAAAAATATTGAAATACAAATCCATGTTTTCCAATTAAAATAAAATAGAGTAACGGCATTCAAATGGCAATCAAAACAACAGGATACTTTTATTATCACATATACGATACTTGTGACAATTTCTTTTATTTGCCGGATTTTTAAAGATAAGTTCTGATAAATGTTAGCAAAATTTGATAGTATAAAAACATGTTCGCCATTGGCTGTGATGAGAGTCGTCTCAGTATCAGGATAAAGAACAAAAACCTCAAAATCACAAAACAATTGCGTATGCGGTGCTGAGTAATACTATAAAATACTTGTACATAGACACTTTTAAAAAAAGAGAAAACAAATCCGGGTTACAAACTCAAGTCTTCAGAATACATTGCTATTGAATTATTGTCTTTCCTTACTCGTATTTGCCGACAGCTTGAAAAAAGATAACAGAAGAGGTAACGAACGCACATGTAATCGATCCCGAAAGAAACATTTCAATTCGTCAAATCAAAGAGCAACTGTTATAACATCTTTAAATATTGTCTTAATCGGTACTTATAATGATTTTGTTTTCAATAATTCAAAACCGAAATACATATGTATTGTTTGACCTTTTTGAATACTCCTGGTACTGTCGACCATGTTTATTTGGCATTGCTTCAGTTCGTACTTTTTTTTCGGATTGTATAAAATGGCTATTACACAAATATGTTGGATTAAAACTGATTGATATTTATGTCTGGGAAACCTGGTTTATTTATTGGTGAATTATTTTTCAGTGTCTACGAAAACTCTGGAAAACCGATTTTTACAATTTATTCTTATGTTTTGCCATTTCATCAGAGTGCTTACAAACATGTTTAATCTCACAATCATTGTATATAGATGTATATGCCTGTCCAAAGTAAGTAGACGGAAATGTAGTAATGATTGTCGTTGTTTGATGCTTGCCGTAATTTGTTTTATCGCTATTAGCATACATAAGACGTTGGTGTTCTCGTTTGAATTGTTTCCCATTTTTTTTTGTCGGATTCTGTTAATGCTTACTTTACGGTATGGGTTTTGTTCCTTGTTGAAGACCATACAGTGACCTGTATATATATCTAAATCGTATGGGATATGATGCATATTTGTCTCATTGGCAACCTTACCACTAGCTATCCTCTCCTTATAATATTTTTATGAGGGGCATTATGTTTTCTGGTCTGTGGGTTCGTTCGTTCGTTCATCCGTCTTTTCGTTCGTCTGTTCGTCCGTCCGTTTTCCCGCTTCAGGTTAAAGTTTTTGGTCAAGGTAGTTTTTGATGAAGTTGAAGTCCAATAAACTTGAAACTTAGTACACAATAAAAAAAAGTCATGTTCCCTATGATATGATCTTTCTAATTTTAATGCCTAATTATAGTTTTAACCCTAATTACACGGTCCATTGAACATAGAAAATGATAGTGCGTTTGGGGAATCCGTGTACTAGGACACATTCTTGTTTATATAAATTTTACCTCATGAGATACAACTGTTATCCGTGTTCTCGCTATCTAGCTTTGCTGCTTATGTTTTAACATAAAAAATAAGGAGAACCCCAAACATAAGCTTGGCTCATAATGTATCAACTGCAATGAATAAGGGGAATCCCCGTAATCCCCAACATAAGCTTTGCTCATAATGTATCAACTGCAATAAATATGGGGAATTCCCTTAATCCCCAACATAGGCTTTGCTCACAATGTATCAACTGCAATGAATAAGGGGAATCCCCTCAATCCCCATCATAGGCTTTGCTCACAATGTATCAACTGCAATGAATTACTGGGAATCCCCATCATGGGTTTGGCTCATAATGTATCAACTGCATTGAATAAGGG
Source organism: Mytilus edulis (assembly GCF_963676685.1). Lineage (NCBI taxonomy): Eukaryota > Metazoa > Mollusca > Bivalvia > Mytilida > Mytilidae > Mytilus > Mytilus edulis. The sequence continues at coordinate 11,830,504 of NC_092351.1, read as the reverse complement.
GAATCCCCATCATAGATTTGGCTCACAATGTATCAACTGCAATGAATAAGGGGAATCCCCAATGTAGGTTTGGCTCATAATGTATCAACTGCAATGAATTACGGGGAATCCCCATCATAGGTTTGGCTCATAATTTATCAACTGTAATGAATAAAGGGAATCCTCTTAATCCCAAACATAGGCTTTTCTCACAATGTATCAACTGCAATGAATTACGGGGAATCCCCATCATAGGTTTGGCTTATAATGTATCAACTGCAATGAATAAGCGGAATCCCCAACATAGGTTTGGCTCATAATGTATTAATGTATCAACTGCAATGAATTACGGGGAATCCCCATCATAGGCTTGGCTCATAATGTATCAACTGTAATGAATAAGGGGAATCCCCAACATAGGTTTGGCTCATAATGTATCAACTGCTATGAATAAGGGAACCCCCAACATAGGGTTGGCTCATAATGTTTCAACTGAAATGCATAAGGGGAATCCCCAACATAGGTTTGGCTCATAATGTATCAATTGAAATACATATGAAGAATCCCAAACACAGGCTTGGCTCTTAAGTATCAACTGAAATGAAGAAGGATATTACCCAACAAAGGTTTGGCTGTTAATGTACCAACAAAGAATAGTAAGCTTCTTGTTGTAATCTTGTTTTCCAATTATATAGCAATCAACGCATACTTGACTTATTTATTATAATTATAAACTTACATACAAATTCTTGTACCTTACATCAATAGCTTGTATTGAAGATATAAACAAGGTTACGTAGGATCATATTAAACAATTATCTATAAAAGATTTACCCCCAAGTCTGGCTATCTGGTTATGTAGTTCTACAAGGGCCTGTGAAATGACTTATAAATTGTTTTTATAATCAGTTGTGTTGTTTTTCAGGCTGTGTTTACATTGGTAGTAGATGTCAGACATGATAATGATAATCACCTATCACAAAATGGTAAGGGGAATTCATTTGTATCACTACTTTATTTACATTACGACTATCCTTGCATAATCGATTAAAGTTATCGTGACATCTTTTATACATTTGAACGATTTACAATTTCATAAATTATAAAAAAAATACACCATTGTTGTATTTCTTTCGTATTATCGTCTACTTGTCAGACGGTACTTCCTGGAACAGGTTACAACAGTGCAACGAATTAATTTAATTCATTTCTTCTCAAACGTATTCGGTGATTCACCAAACAAAATAATATTGAAATTGTCATTTCTTCAGCAGATACCTGTATCAAATCAGAAATATGACAGTTGTTTTATATTCTTTCCATTAGTTGATATAGACTAACCTTTTATTATGTCAGTTTTTACGGAAATTTCCCTTTTATAATTGACCTTAGATTTTGGCATTTTTATCAATTTTTTCCAGACAATCTTTTCCCATTCAGTTCTCAATTTGTCGTTTGTCATTAAGTCCCACCAAGAAGATATCTATTTTTAAACATTTATTCTATCTGTTTCACCCACATTTTAGATTCATCTCAACTTATCATACGTAGTATTGTGAGTGAGACTATATATCCGCCATCGTATTGGTACACCCAGACAACATTAGGAGAAAACAAATCAATACAATACACTTACAGAGTAATATGTGATGACAATTACTACGGAGCAGGATGTGAAGTGTTCTGTAGATCAAGGAATGATAGCTTTGGACATTATGTATGTGACCAAGATGGTACTAAACTGTGTCTTCCGGGATGGGATGGCGAATTCTGTCAAACAGGTACATAATTTGAAATCGACATGTTGTGAAATCTATATTTATGCTTTTATACACAGCATAAAAGTAAAAATGGCAGACACATTCACACAGTTCCTGCAAATGGAGTTACTTTTCAGTTGGTACGGTATTTCAAGGCTTGTGAACAAAATTTCAAAAGACATTGAATAGTATAGGTTGCTGCTTCAATTGTTTTGTTGAAATCATTTCTTCTCAAATTTAACGGACGTTATTATGATACATGTCACAGATAGTGATCTGTTCAAGTTGTTGAGACCACATTTCTGTTGTCCTCTTTTCCTCACATATGACTGTCAACGAATGCTACTTATCAACGGATGATAACCATGATATGAAGATAACGACAATTGTCGTTGTTGGAGCAGGAACCGCTAACCCTAAAAGAGTATTTTCACATTGATTCGCGTTAATTATGCTTTAATGGTGTGATATTCTATTTTTTATTGCACGAATCTATACTATATATTTAATGACCTTGTCTAATTTTTGTCATGAAAAACTGTCTTCATTTCAAACCTTAACATTCGGTCATGAATAATAGTTGATTACTAGTAATAAAAATATATCGATTATTTATAAATGTGGTATTGTCTTTGGGCACTGTTTACTTCCAAGTTATTGATTATGAATCTTCGTGTACGCTGAAAGGTGTAATCTGACTGAAAATAGCTTCAAAGGAAGGCTTTAAAATTCACAAATTAATTATGGCGACGCCTACAAAGGCAGATGGAGAACTCTGGAGCAAAAGAGGTACGAAAGATACCAGAGGGACAGTCAAACTTACAAATCGAAAACAAACCGACAACGCTATGGCTATTGTTATGTAACCTGTTTTATCATTTGCTACGTTTGTTATCAAATATAGAAAACTAATAATCTTTTTTTCTTGAGTTATGTACTTCATGCGAAATAACTTAAAAAGAGTCTAAAAAGTCAAATTATTTTGACGAATATAAGTACTAGTATTTCATTCCAATTTTATATTCGATATTGTTCGTAGAATGTTAGACATGATATCCTAAAACAAGAACAATTTGCATAGATATTGCCAGTGCATAGACACTTGGGAGGTCTTCCTCGATTCTGTCTGAAATAATGTGTGCTTTACCACAGCCTGCTTTTACAATAACAATGTTTATCATAACTACATGTATGTATGATGACTATTTCCTTGCACACGATAGAATCGCCTCGACTATGCACATCCATATATATTTTCCATTGATATATTGTGCCTCTACTCTACCAGGTCACTCGATGATAAAAGTTTGGATTGATAAATGTATGAAATGTATAAAAGCATATATACCAATTAGGCATGAACAGAGCAACTAAAAATCATCTTATGTCAACTTAATCTGAGGAAGTTTTTCGTCCTGGTATTGAAAGTTAACATTTTGAATGGTGTTCGTTTTATATACATTTGTCAATGTTTGTGTTAGAATTAAGACTGTTCAATTTCATTGAAGCCAAGAAAGATGAAAGACAAACGTTGTAAATGTGTTTATTATTTTTACAGCAATGTGTTGGGATAGATGTAATATGTCACACGGGTTCTGTTATGAACCATTTCAATGCAGGTTTGTTGATATCTTACAGATAATACATGATTGCATAAAACATTGAATCTTTCAACAATAAAAAGAGCATTTATCAAAATTACACATATAGCTGTACTTGTTATTTTAATTTTAAAATGAAAACGAATTCATTCTTTCTGAAATGTAGTAACAAATTATATTTAACATCTACAAATGTAGAAAAACAAGAAATCAGCTAATAAAAAAGGCTACTTAAAGCAGACGTTTTATCTTGTAATCATAGTTTAAGAGACCTTTTTGAAGTGTTATAGTATGAAAAAAGACGAGGTGGTATGATTGCCTATGAGTCAACCATCCACATAATATAGTTGATTTTTATTCATTCATACTGTACTTCAAAGTTGTCATCTGAAAAGATGATAATGAAATATGTTTCCTAAAATTCTTCAAAAAAACTACTTTGAATCGGGATAAGTGCTAAAAGTTGAAAGCATCCTGGAAGTGTAATTACTTTACTTTATGCATATTCGCATATGACAGTTATTGTATGTTTGGTAGGGGTTGCAAAAGAGGCACGAGAGATACCAGAGGGACATGCAAACTCATAAATTAAAAATAAACTGACAAAGCCGTGGCTGAAAAAGAAAAAGAAAATACAAACAGACAAACAATAGTACTTAAAACACAACATAGAAAACTTAAGACTAAGCAACACAAACCCACCAAAACCTAGGGGTGACCTCAGGTACTTAATATGCATCCAAGGAAGGATTGCTATGGTAGCAGTTTGGGTCCTATTTTCCGGTTTTTGTAGGGTTCGTGTTGCTCAATATTGATATTCAATTAGTTTTTTGTGGACCTGTTCGTTCTTTTAGACGTATTTTCGTTATTTGCCATAACAATACAAGTTTTTCGTCGACATATTAGTGAATGTATCGTTGGCATTTCTCCTCTTTCTCAAATTCGCAACATCACATTTCCAGTCATTATTATTATATTAGGTAATTACATACACTTCTTTTCTATTACTAAGTTGTTGATACTATTTTGAAATTGTCACCATGTTTCTTTTTTTCTTTCAATAATTTGTTTAGTTGTTTCATTGGTTGGGAAGGTGAATCATGTGATCAGTGTATCAGAAATCCTGGTTGTATAAACGGTTATTGTCATGAACCATGGCAGTGCATTTGTAATGGTGATTGGACAGGCAAAGACTGCAATATTGGTAAGTAGAACGGATTAAAAAAGGCGAATCAATAAAAGTATATCATTTAAATAAAGGCGACAGTAGAATACCGCTGTTCAAAAGTCATTAAATGATTGAGAGAAAACAAAATCCGGATTAAAAACTAAAACCAATGGTAACACATCGACTATAGAGGAAACAACGGAACAGAAATACATAAATGCCTAAAAAAATCCAAACGTTAACATACATAGAAACCGACTTTATGATAACAACTGAAATATACCTGAATTTGTACAGGACATTTTAAGACAAAATTATGGGTTTAACCTGGTTTTATGGGTAGTCAAACCTTAAATCATGCCAAATATTCGTAGCACTGACATCCGGCGAAATATACCCTCAAACACGGGTGTACAACAAACAGTCTTACTGACGTATAGTGGTAAGAATATTAACGTATAATACAAATTTCAGTCCTATTTCGTATACATTGTATATTAAAAGTAATCTGTAAAACATTCTTTTAATGTGCTACGTATATCAAGAACATTGAATACATTGTGTCTTACTTCTATGTTGTAGATATAAACTATTGCAATAAGTATGATCCCTGTGAGCATTCGGGTACTTGTTTACCAGACAATCAAAAGAATTTCACGTGTGAATGTGTCACTGGTTATACTGGTACGTCCTGTGAGTCTGTGATATGTGAAGACAGGCATTGCCAAAATGGTGGAAATTGTTCTGTAAGTTATTTGTTCACAAACGGTGGTTTATTTCGCTTTTGAATTTGTGTCAATGTAGATGATGCATTTATATAATGCAAATTTATTAGATGACCATATTTATTTCTGACTATGATGAAAAAGAAAAAAAAACAAAATTACCGAACTCCAAGTAAAATTCAAAACGGAAAGGCCCATGTCAAATGTCAAACGCAATGGATCAAACGAATGGAAACAACTGTTATATTCCTGACTTGCTACAGGCATTTCCTGTTATTATTATAAAAAATGATAATCTTTACACATGACGTACAAATGCAGTTTAAAATATATGCAAAATGTTAAATAGAATATATTAAACATCTCATTTTTAACTTAAATCTCCGTTTTAAATCAAATAATGCATTTTTACAAATACATAATGCTGTCTGATCTCTAGTGAAATTTAACGTTATACAAAATATAATTAAAAATCATGAATCTTATCTAGGATATTGTGTTTTTAATCAGGTATCTTCAATTGGTTGTGAATGTCCTGAGAAATATTATGGACCTCATTGTGAGTTTCGGAAGTTGACGTGTGATGAAACAGATTGTATGAATGGTGGTACTTGTATACCTACTCTAACAGGAACTATGTGTAACTGTACAAAAGGTTTTACCGGAGAGAACTGCAAATCAGAAATAGATGAATGCAATTCCAGTCCTTGTAAATATGGTAATTATTGTAAATATAGTTGTTACTATACACAATGCATGTCTTATCAGTTCGGCAATAAAAACACCACACTGGATAATATCCGAATTACGAATATGACACAAAACAGTCGTTCATCTACTACCATGGTTTTGAATCATTGTTTATACTATAAAAATACAAGCAAATTTCATATTTTAACCATATTATGGCTTATGCATCTAATAAATGTAAGACCTTTTACTGCTACTCCAATTATATTCAAAGTTCCGAGTAAACCATTGCTATTCCAGAAAGAATCACACGTGTATTAAGACCGATTAAATATCGGACCTCCAGCACGAGAATTAAAATTTATTTAAGGGTTTCACACTGTTTATTTTAGGTGGAATCTGTAAAGATGGTGTGGATGGTTACATTTGCGATTGCAGAGACGGATATACCGGGAATAACTGTGACATTATCATGGATCCTTGTATGGGTACCACGTGTTTTCATAATGGCACATGCGTTGCGTCAAGTAGTGGTTTTTCCGGAAGTTGCCTTTGTAGTCAGGGTTACACAGGACATAGATGTGAAATTGTGATAAATCCGTGTACCGATGTTGAATGTCAAAATGGCGCTCAGTGTAGAAGCGTTAGTTCTGGACTTGGCTTTCAATGTATTTGTCCAGTTGGGTACAATGGCGCCTTTTGTGAAAATCGTTTAGATCCATGTCAGTATATAATATGTGACAATGGAGGAACGTGTAAGAGCTACATAACTCATTATATTTGTATCTGTAACCCACATTATGGCGGGAAACATTGCACGTCGTTTTTGATGCCTGCTGATGAGACAATATCAGAAAGACCGGGTAGTGATATTATACCGGTAGTTAAAAATGGAGCATGTTCAAATTTTAGAATTTCATATATTACACTCTTTTTGGTCTTTTTATTTTCTTATGTAAATCTGTTTCCAGTCTTTTCACGACGAATTTGAAGATCTAATTTAATAAAATTATAATTTGTATAATGCTTTATATCATATAAAGGAGTCATTTATCAAGCAGATATATAAGAAAAATTTAAAAATATTTGCCAGTCCAAAACTAATAGACTTTGTATAGTTATGTGGCACATTTATCGTTTTGGCTAATTGCCTCTAGCTTGAATCTCATCTTCTTAAAATATTGAATAGAATAATAAAGATCTCCCTTTAATTCATTCACGAGGTAGATTTTGTATAAGTGCCAATGAGACAACTCATCATCCGAGTAAAAATTTGTAAAAGTAAATCTCGCTAAGCAAAAGTACGGCCTTCAACACGGAGCCTTTGTTCACATCGAACAGAACGCTGTAAAGGGCCCCCAAAATGACTGACGTAAAACTATTCTAACATAAAAACCAAAGGTCTAAATTATATGATTAAAAAAACAGTAAACGAGAAACATCCTTTTGATAAATACATACAAAAGTAGGCAAACATATCTACATTTATACATCAAAACACCAGTTGATCGATCAATTTCTCACCTGACTTTGAATTTTATCGTCAAACAGTTACATGTAAAGCAAATAAACAATGTGAGCAGTGGCTATATTTGTATTTTGTAGGTATGTACTTACTGGTCAACGTTAAGTTAAAATTTAGACAACCTAATTTTCGAAAAATAGAAAAAAAGAAAAAACGCATTACAATTTAAGATTCTATATTTATTGGTGCAATAGATTCTAATGTTTTTCGTCCTTCGCCTGTTATTTCAAACGACAAAGAAGCCGCGCTTTCACGACGATACATAGGTTTTTTCTTCGTTTCTTGTTTAGTTTCTATATTTTGAATCAATGCGTCATATTTTTGTTTCCTTGATTTTTCTACCAATGTCTGTAAATGTTTCATAGATTCTGATAATCGTCCGACCGTATCGTTACTTGCAAGATGTCTGACATGGGCTGCTTGTCGTCTGCCGTATACCATTTCACTGTAAAAGAAAGAAATTAAGATATATGTTGTCTACAAAAGAATTATAGTAGTCTTAAAATTCTTTACAGTATATTTTACTTTTTTGTTTTGAATACAACTTTCATTGAAATTTGATATATATCAAAATCTATCAAACATAAAAATTTTAAAAAAATATTTTCAGTATATTGTTTTGGTTGTACCCCCTGAAAACAAATGTGTTAAGGAGAATACTGTTTATCCGCACACTCTTCCCGTATCCATTTATATTCAAGTTCCTGAGTCCATTTACTGAAGCAAAGGGAAGCGGATAGGGCAATCACACCGCTTAAACTCTATACATTATAATCAGTCTTTGCGATCATCAACCGATGTGCACCATTACAGTACTCAAAACATCAAAATAATGTAGCCCTTTTCACCAAAAAAATCTTAAAATTAATCTTACGATAAAAATATTTAGTTGAACAGTTAAGGAATATTCTACACTTAAGATAAATTTTACTCTAAAGATTTTTTGTGAAAAGGTGCTACTGGATTGGATATTTTGAGCACAAATGGTGTTCTTCGAGTATTGAGCATAGTTTTAGGACAATAAGGACTGTCCAGTCGTTCAAGAAAGTGAGAGAAAGAGAGATAGGAATGAAATTGATAGAATACTCACTGAAGATCAATATTGTGATTTTCGTCCAGATCCAATTTGTTCATCAGGGATTCGAGCTTTTCTTCCGATAGCTCCAAGGAAAATTTCTGTCAAGTAATGTGAATGTCAATTAATGTGAATGTTCATTCATTAGATTGAGGCATATTTGTAAATAATATGATAATGTAAGGTGCTTGTAACAAGTCTTTAGTAGGTAAACATTAATGCAAATTTTAAATTGGCACTGTTTTTGTTTCTCCATAGCCTTTTATATTTTAGATCGTTCTCTGAATTTATATATATTCGCTACAGAGAAATTAATTCTAAAACTGAATTTACATCGTTAAAAATATTCAATGATTTGTTTCACATGTGAAATTGTCAGTTTTATTCTGAATGAAAAAATACCGTATTTGATAGCAACCAATATATTATCAAGTAGTATCTTGATTCAAAAGTAAAATATTGTAGTTATATATTCTCGTATACACGTGAAATATGTGCTTTAATTCATCCCCCCCCCCCGGGCCAATTATTCACAAATTTAGACTATGAATAGTCATGTGCTTGTCTTAGTGAAGATTGAAAAACAAATAAGTGTTCTGTTGTGACGCTATATATCAAAGTAAAGCTTTAAGAGGTTTCCAATGAGAAAACAATCTTCAAAATGAAGTGGATTTAAGCAATTATAGGCAACCTTACGGCTTTCAACAAATCTGTTTTATAATGAACCTTCTGATCTCATCGATTAGACTCCGAACTTTACAGTTAAAACCACAAACGACAAATAAATAAATTATGAGAAAAGAAATTTCAGCTTGTACATGTACATACCAAAAATCCATCTTTAAGTTCCTGTTTTGTAATATTGCTATCTCCGTCTTTATCAAATTGACGGAACAAATCAATTAATCGCATATTCTCCTGTCTCATGAGTTCAAACAACAACAACATCGGGTCATAGTTCTCTAGTTTCTTTTCTCTCAGTATTGATGTAATTTTCTTTTTATTCGGTTCTTTGTGGTATACATGTATATCTCGAATGCTTTGAAGTTCTTCGTATGCGTCTAAAAATTCGTCGTCGACAGGAGTATCCTGTAAACAAAACAAATGTAGCATGTAAACTTATAATAAATATTCTATATTCAAACATGAAGTTTTCTATGATAAGGCCAAATAGGCCCGCCCCTTAAATTTGAGAAAAAATAGCATGGCAGATCTGCCAAATTACCACCTCTCAAGATACAAGATATTTGGCATTCTGATATTTATTTTGGATTATGGATTACTGCATTTATGGTTGGTCATTGCTGAAACCTTCAAGCAACAGTCAAGATTGGGAGTAGCAATAAAAGCACTTCAGTGGGTTCATATTAATTAATGTGAATATTTGTCATGTAGATATAAAGCCTTAGATAACATTCACAGACTGGTAAAGGTTGTTTTGTTAATGTCTTGAAATACATGCTTACTTAATACTTCATTATAAAATAAAAAGTTTAACAAAATTGGACATAAAATGTGCCCCCTCCCCTTTTCCAATTTAAATTTGATTAAAACACCAGATCTACAAACATTAACATTCATAAACAGACACACATGATGATTTCTATTAATAATTTCTACATTATATTTACCTCTAAGTGTAAATTCTTTAATACAGATGTCGACGAAAGTTCAAGGCATTTAAGTATAGCAATGGCACCATCCGTTGTAAAAGGGTTACTGGTCAGCTGCAATAGTAGATAAACATCATTTCACTCAGTTGTAAAAGAACTCAAAGTAAGCTGTGGAGTTACTGATTTGTTCTAATAGATAAATACTGAAACAGTGAATTGCATTATTAGAAAATTATATCAGTGATAGCTGGATTGATTTCCATGAAAGAGGGCTGCTCCTCACAAGAAAGCTGTTCAACCAAGAGTTCTATGTGGTGACGCTGAAATCACCAAGTAGTGAACTTTTCGGAAGCCATCAGCAATGGATTAGTCTGTTTCGCATATGAAGACAGATATGCTCCAATTGTCGTACCTACAATTCCGTCCTTTTTTAACCGACTATAACCTATCGAGTTCGACTGATCACCGTGTTTATTACTTACACGAGCAACACAACGGATGCAATACTCTGGTTTTGTTGGGATTTCTGTGGCTCAAGATTTAGCTTTCTATGTCCATAGGTTTACGAGCTTTGAACAGCGGTATACTACTGTTGCCTTTATTTAATATGTTTTGTGTACTGTTTTGAGTCTTTTCTTTTTTTTGTATTTTTCTGTTTTTAATGTTATCAGTTTATTGTCAACTTACAAGTTTGGTATCGTTCGCGTGTTTTCTATGACCGTTTAAGAATGAAGAAAACAACTAAGGGTTACTGCAGCATATAGACGACGATTAACAAAGCTTCTGAAATCTAAATGACACTAAAGGATTCTATTATATAATTATTGTAATGTATTACCTTAACAGTTTCCAGTGTATCATTCAGTTTTAACCCCTTTAGAATGTGACCAAGGTGTGTGAAATTGATCCTAGTGTTTGTTAAATCTAGTTTGCGTAGAGTGTGATTTTTCATGAAATATTTCCCGAAGGCGATGGAACCTTCTTCACCAAGTCCATTCCATGATAAATTGGCGTCTACTAATTCTACGTTCTCCTAAAACAAAAACAAACCCCAAAAATATTATGAAATATACAAATTTTTTTATACATTATTTGTTTAATATTGTAATTTTTTTGATTTTTCAAAAAAGTAAGATTGTATTTCACTGTATGTACATAAAAATGGGGATATCAATAATTATTGGTTGCGACAATGACACGAGGCATTTCCCATAACACATTTTGCTCTGAACATTCGGACTATCTCGTTGAAAGTAACGCGCGGTTAATGTAAGTACACAACGATTGAAAGTAACGCGCGGTTCAAGTTAATGTAAGTACACAACGATTGAAAGTATTCAAATAGCGAAAAATTATTTCAGGCGTAAAAACCAAAATAGAAAAAAAGTGATTTGATGCAAAATTATCTTTTGATCGGAAATCGTTATTTTGTGTTTAGTTATAAAAAGCAACTGATACGTAATTGTTTTTGCAAGTTGGTTAATACTTTTGTGATCCAAAAGTGGATTAAAACATGTTTTCCTTAAGTTTGCTTATGGATGTAGGAAAATTGATTCAACATGATAAGTGTAGCATATTTCCGTCGTGCGATGACCTCAGGATAGTATATAGTTTTTACACTGAATGAATCTTCATACTTTACTTACCCAATGAAAATAAATGAATTTCCCTGAATAACAAAAAAAAAAATATCGAATTTTATCGATATAAAGGACTTTTTGTTCTTATAATATACAATGTTATACCGAACAAGAAGTGCTTTTGACAATGAATGCATAGTGTCAAATACTCACACAAATAGCTTTTACAACTTCAGATGCACCACGTCCTCTAATATGATTCCAACTTAAATCTAAACGCCTAAGTGTTAGGTTAGAGGCTGAAAAAAGAATGATTAAAAATTAGTAGATAGATGTAGGAAGATGTGGTATGAGTGCCAATGAGACAACTCTCCATCCAAGTCTCAATAAATAAAAGTAGACTTGTTAATGATTTTAAGTGCACTTTGTCAATTTTAATTGTTCTTCCATCTAAATTCATGCACTTGTAATATTTTTAGTTTTCTGTGTAGTGTTGTAAGATTTCGTTTTTGCAAGAATATGACTCTGTCTGATTGTGATATTTTTTACTTTTAATATTGCCACTTTAAAAACGTCTGCCACTTTTTATACAACAAACTTTGTTATTATATAAACCATGTCTCCATCAAGTAACTTGGAGATAGTTGTGTATTTCATCTTTTTTAAAGTGTACCTTCTAATATAAATATCACATTTAGATGAATACACAAACTTACATATAGATTTTGCCATTTTACATCCTGCTTCATCATCCAGATCGTTCTCTCGGAGGACTAACTCTACGATGAAATCGTTCTCCTGGTGAAAATCAAACACAATAAGTCACAAGAAAATAACAATTGAATGCCAAACAAAAAAGCACATGTTAAAAGCCAAAACCCATCCTTAAGTAAATTGGTTTACTGAACCATTTCTAAAATCCTTTTCAGAGTACAACAATTATATAATATTTTCAAATTAAACAAACGTCAGATATGAAAACAATGTTGGTTCATTTTTTGTTTACTTGTTTTTGTTGCTAAAATTTCTTATTGAAAGAGTAAAGCCATTTCATTTGATATTTTATAGTATATATTTTCATGTAGTAATTTTACACGACTTTCTGAGGTTAGGGTGAAGATTGGCGCCTATTAAAACCCGCTGCGTGTTTATATATCCATCATTAGCCAGAGCTCGAGGCTAGTGGTTCAGTTGTTGTCGTTTGTTGGTGTGGTTCGTATGTGTTTTTTAAATATTATTATTATATATAGAGATTAGAACACTATTTCTGTTTGAATTGTTTTACCCTAGTAATTTTGGGGCCTTTTATAGCTTGCCGTTCGAAGTGAGACAAGGCTCCGTGTTGAAGGCAATACTTTGACCTATAATCGTTTACATTTATAAATTGTAACTTGGAAGGGGAGTTGTCTCATTGGCATATTACCACATCTGTTTACTTACTAGTATAATGTTTGCGAAATAAAAATAAAATGTCTCACCTGAATCAATTTGGCAATATATACGGCTGACTTTGCGTTCAGATGATTGGCTGAAAGAAGAAGTACAGTGATGATGTATTTGAAGAGTATACTAACATCACATTCAAACTTATTTCCCTTCGTCTGTGACGTTATAATGACACACTGATCGAGTGATCTTCACTAAAATCTTATTTCTTACTTTGACGTTATATTGACACACTGATCGAGTGATGGTCATTAAAATTTTATTTCTTACTTTGATATTATATTGACACACAGATTCAGTAGTTTACAGAAAATCTTATTTCTTACTTCTTTTTTGGATATTATATTGACACACTGATTCAGTAGTTTACAGTAACACCTTATTTCTTACTTTGATATTATATTGACACACTGATTCAGTAGTTTACAGTAACACCTTATTTCTTACTTTGATATTATATTAACACACAGATTTTCTTACTTTGATATAATATTGACACACTGATTCAGTAGTCAAGTTACAGTAACACCTTATTTCTTACTTTGATGTTATATTGACATACTGATTCAGTAGTTTACAGTACAGTAACACCTTATTTCTTACTTTGATATTATATTGACACACTGATTTTCTTACTTTGATATTATATCGACACACTGATTCGGTAGTTTACAGTAACACCTTATTTCTTATTTTGATATTATATTGACACACTGATTCAGTATTTTACAGTAAAATCTTATTTCTTACTTTGATATAATATTGACACACTGACTCAGTAGTTTACAGTAAAATCTTATTTCTTACTTTGATATTATATTGACACCCTGATTCAGTAGTTTACAGTAAAATCTTATTTTTTACTTTGATATTACATTGACACACTGACTCAGTAGTTTACAGTAAAATCTTATTTCTTACTTTGATATTATATTGACACACGAATTCAGTATTTTACAGTAACACCTTATTTCTTACTTTGATATAATATTGACACACTGACTCAGTAGTTTACAGTAAAATTTTATTTCTTACTTTGATATTATATTGACACCCTGATTCAGTAGTTTACAGTAAAATCTTATTTTTTACTTTGATATTACATTGACACACTGACTCAGTAGTTTACAGTAAAATTTTATTTCTTAAAATTATTCTGTTACAAATGTATAAAATATGTATACAAGGTGCAGGAATATTTTCCAGAGACAGAAACCCATGATGGCATAAAATATTATATGTTTTGCGTACGTGATAATCTATACTTCGTCTCCCTTATTTATTCATTTGAATTGGATTATTCTTTATTATAAAACTAATGAGAAGTAGCTAAAACATTAAGTACAAGCACAATAATAAGTATATTTTTCATGTTAAAAAGGTACATTGTTAACTTACTTGATAAGTCAAGGTGTGTTAATGTTTTGTTACATTTTAGGCATTCCTGTAAGTACCTCACTCCGGTAGGGTCCATTCCAACACGGGATAATTTCTGAAATACAAGATGTAAAGAATATTTAAGTACAATTTAGAATTGTATTGTACTGAAATTTAATTTGTGGTCCGTAATTTCTGTCATTAGTTATGAGTAGCACGTCCGTCCAATAAGCGGCCGGGTTTTCTGTAGTTTGGCAGTTTTTTTGTTTTAAAACAATTGATAAAAGATGTAATTGTGATAATTACAAATTTTCGATTATTTTAAAATCCAGACACTTTATTTTCAAATATATGTATATTTGATTTATAAAGTCCAATTTCAACCATTTAATTGTTTTGCAGTTGATCGTTGTATCAAACAGAGACAACATTGAAATAAATTGTACATGTTACGTATTTCTTTTTTTTGGGTTAAATTCGTAACATGGAATTTATTGTATAGTATGACGTCGCTGAGATGAAGCTGGTGTACAGGCTCCCTAACTACGTGTATCTGTACGATGTTTAGTCCATAGATTTTCAAATGAAACCAGGACAGTTTTCTTGCTGTAAAATATCGATTACAGTTTAAAAAAAAAAAAGCAAAACGCAATGTTCAAGAAATAATAAATAAGCCACTGTACATTTATGTATATATATTATACTGAAGAAAACTTACTACGTGTGTTATAAATACATTTTCTCTCAGCGCCTCTGCTATATGATGCATCCCCTTACTGCCAAGGTCATTCTCTGACAAGTCCAACTCTGTTATTTTGGAATTGTTCTGAAAAAGCGAAAAACAAATAATTATGTTTTATTTATACATCGAACCAAAAACTTACTCTTGTTCTATCTGATTCAAACATGATAAGAAACATTATATTGTGTTTCCATTGCTGTTTGTACTGGAGACGTGCCCATGTCTCGATAATAATGGAGTGATACGGGTTTCCATTGCTGTTTGTACTAGAGATGTGCCCATGTCTCGATAATAATGGAGTGATACGGGTCGTTACTTCATTATTTGTTGTCTCAGATGTTATTGGATACAGAGAAATGTGTAGGGGCCGATATAATTGTAGTCTATAATATCTCTGTTTTGGGAATAATCAGCCATAGCTTTGTTTTTCAAAAAAAAAATTCTAAAGTTTCATCTGTATTTTTTAATCATATCAGTGATATATCTAAGAACTATAAAAACGCTGAAACTGGTATTATACCTAGTATTTCTTTCATTTTATAATACTTGTTCATATGAACTGAGTTATGCTTATGTATTATCAGAGGCAAACATCGTTTGGGGCTGCTGTTTGACTTTTCATGTTAAGGCATTTAAATTCAAACTACTTTATTGGCGCTTGTGGATCATAACACAGATAGTCTCTAAAATAGTATAAAAACACTGTAACTGATATTATACTTATTTGTGTGGTGTCTCTTAAGACACGATCTATACTTACAAATTATGTTTTATCTATTGCTGTGTTGTCCTTTTCAACTACTGTTTTAGCTATATTGTTGCAGTGCCCATCATCGAGGAGTTTTTTACTTATAAGAGGATATATACTTACGTCTAATGTTGTAGCTATTGGTGTGGTGTCCCTAACAGAAGATAAAGTTACGACTTATGCTGTAGCTATTGGTGCTGCGCCCCTAACAGAGGATATTTTACTTAGAGGATATATACTTACGACTAGTGTTGTAGCTATTGGTCTGACGTCCATTTCGTTCATCAATAGACAAGACAGATCACATGTAGGTTTTTCGATCTGACGTAGGAACGTTGTAGATGGTAAAAGGTCGTCCTTTTCGCACATTGAGGCATAATATTTTTTCACATCGAACTTTGAAAAGTTTGGCTCTGCTTCGGGTTCTAGAGAAAAGAAAATAATGTAAAATGTTTTTAAAAAACATATTCGTATACTTTACAAGTAAATGACAAGACGAGGGTCAATTAGAGAATCATATTATTACTTGAGTAACGTAACAAAAATAAAACCGTAAGATCGTGTATATTCTAATTTGAATGTAATTTAAGTGGCACTATTACCAACTTGTTTAAAACTGATATGACAATATAACAGACAACTAAACAGGCCGATTACTAGCAGTAAATATGGCGATGTTATTGACAGCTTAATAGGACGATAAATATTATCGACAGCTTAATAGGACGATATTATAGATAGCTCAATTGGACGATGCTATCGTCTGCTAAATAGAACTATATTATCGACAGCTGAATAGGACGATATTATCGACGTCTAAAAAGGACGAAAAACTGTACCTAAAGTTAAACATGTTGACATTGCCAACAGATAAACCCCTTCGTTCCGTTGATTACAGACTAAATTTTGTTTTTGTCATGCTTTGGAGATTTTCCCCGTTTGATTTTACTCCTTTCTTTTTTCAAAGAGAAGTCGACAATAGCAACAGTAAAGCATGGCGATTTTAAACATTAATTTCCATTGCCGTACAAAAAAATGAAGATTTCTTTTACTTACAAAAATTCCTATTTGATGAAATTAATTTTCGATGGTGAACTTAGCAACCCATATTCTGTGTGGTCTTAAAATGCGTATCATTTTAAAAACGAAAGAGACTCACTTAAAATGAAATATAATGAGTTCAATGGTACGTTTTGTCAATTTGAAATCCGGCTGTCTAACACACTTAAAATACAAAATTATGACCGAAAGTTTTATTATAAAATATCGCATACGCGAGACAATTATTTTTACTGCAAATTGAATAATGGTTCGAATTCACGTTATGATGAAAACTATACTAAAATGTGGTAAGCAATAAATCTGGACAATGGTGGTCTAAATCCTTTACAAATTATTAACCTACAAAAATTTAAATAAAGAGTTAATACTTTTTTGCAAAAATACTATTTTGATGAAAAAAAATGTAAATACGATAAACAGAAACATGTTTATACTACAGTGTGGATGTTCAACAAATACCTGGTACTGGAAAATACATTTTTATGCATGGTAATCCGTAATATGTGTGTTCAGACATCACCTATATTGTGACATTTCCGGCAGAATGTTTATATTCCCGTATACCTCGGTTCAGGGAATACAAACCATAAGCCAGTCTGAGACCCGAATAACATATATGTTGTTCAATATTATATATTGTGTAACATGGTTATTATTACGATCAAGTGACGCAATATGTATTTAAATATATGGACTCTATGTTTTTATTCTTTGATATATATATTGACGGTCAACATTAAAAATATTTAAAAAACAATGTATTAGGGTTTTTTTTCAAGATAGAAATAATGCTTATTTAAACCTTTGTTTATACATCTGGAACACATGACGTGCACTTATACTAAATGCAAATTATACATTATCAACTACATATACTAATTTTACCCTGTGAAAAAGGAACACACATAATATGCGAAAGTGTTGAGGAGGGTGACGTCAATTCGAATTCCCCCCAAAAGGTCATTCCAACCCTTATTATTCTTTAATAAAGCTGGTCTTCATAAGTGTTAAAATTTATCAGAAAGTCCAATATAAAGCAATGAAAATAACTCAAAATTAAAATATACAAACCATCAAAGTAATATGCATCTAGTTCTTCTTCCGTCAGGTCCTCCACCTCAATGGGTGTACAGGCACGGTTTACTTTTGGTGTAGATATCCGTCGTGCAGCAGTTAGGAACATTGTCGCTTCTCTCATCTTTTTCTCGGGTTCCACATTTTCATCATTCCTACTCGTAATAACAGCAATATCTGGTGATTCTGTGTAATTGTCATCACCATCCTGTATATTGTATTTTGAATTAGGCTCTACAGATTTGGCCCGTTCTATGCGTACTTGTTTACTTTCTGCAAAAGTTCTAGATCCCTGGGCACTATGTCGTAACTTCTTTACAGGATCCGTGGTCAAAGTCATTACTGATGTCATCATTCAAATCTGTCATATAAAAAATTCACAACACTAAAAATTATTAAACTCCAAAGTAGCAATTCAAAGATATGTCATTTATCAGGATAATCATAAAGCATAAATAATAGTACAAAATTTAATTAGAGGATAGACTGTTATGTTAGGGTTCTTAGGGGAAATTAATAAACTGACCGTTACAATGTTATAAATATAATAACTTAAACAAACCATTATCCATGAACAAATGGAATTAAAGGATACTATCGAAAACAGACGGCAACCCACAAACCCATTTAAACCGCTTTGTTTAGTTTGATTTAAGGAAAGATAAAATGAACATAGGAGAAAGATATAATTCTACAAGCACATTTACTATTAAGTTCTTCCTTTTTAGCCTCTCATTCAATATATCCATTTCAAACATGAATGGGTTTTAAAAGTTTTATTTACTTTTAATCTTCTTTATTGGCTTATACCGTTTATAAACAACGCATTTTGGTTTAAATGACACTTAAAATATAAAGACAAAGGTTAATATTTAGAACGATTTAACCCCCCCCCCCCCCTTAACATTCCTTAAACGCAATATAAACAAAATGATTTCAAAGTCATTCATGTATTTTAAAAACATTTCAGCGAGCATCTGTATAGGAAACATGGCCTTTTGGACATGTAGATCAATTTTTATTTTTTGTTGCAGGATCATAAATTTTGAATAAAATGATGGAGTTATTTCGCCTTTAGCACAGAGCTGATATCTTAATAAGTCTGTTTGACTTGTGTCTTATTCTATTTGTATTTGAACAAATAAAATATGTTTAAGCTAAACAGATATCTTCATTAATAAAATGTGTTGAATTAATCAAATGTACGCTTATTAATAAAACAGCAGCAAAATTGTATATGTTATCAAAATGTTCATTTAATTTAAAATTGACAGCTTAGGAAGGTTATGGAAAAATTAGATGCATATTATTTCTGATCAATCATGCTGTGGATTCATTGCCTGATCGTTTTAGAGATTGAAAATAATTAAAATAATTATCGCCTTACCTTTTCATAGAAATGTCCATACATCCAAATAAAAAGTTAAAAAAAAATATATTAAAATGAATCTAAAGAAAGTAGATATTGTACTGTTTAAACATGTCTTTCAATTAGCGAATGTTATGGAATACAATTTATTGATAATTATGTAATTTTGTTCTAATTGCGTTTGTTTTTAATCGGCTTACATAGATCTTTTGTAAATGTCAAATTTAAAACATAATCAATGTTTTGAAGTGTTTAATTTAATTCGAAGTGAACAACTATTTTGATTTTATATTTCGGACACGATAATGGTTATATTTCTTCAAAATTTAAAGATAAAAACTGGGACTATTTTTTTCACTTTAGATGCCGTTTGGTATCTCATTTTCTAAAAAAAAAGCTTTTTATCGTTAGTTGTGGTCCAATGCAAAAATAAAGTTATAAATCTTTAACTATATGAATACTCAGGATAAGACATAAATAGTATGTCAAGAGATATTTATAATATAGAAATAAGAAATGAACATATGAAATAAGATGTGATAAGACTAGTAATGAGGAACTCTCCACACACATGCACGAGGCCAAATTCAAATTGACATAAAAGTTTACAACTTAAGGTAGTCGTCACCGTACAACCTTCAACAATGAGCAAAACCCGTACAGTATAGTCAGCTTTACAAGAATTCGAAATGACAAGCGCAAGACAAATCATACGATCAAATCAACGGCCTGATTTATGTACAAAACAATAAACTAAAACAATTATGACAACTCCACTCGACTCCGAGGATATCAAAATATTATACGAAGAAAAGTCGGTCGGCCACACACTGTACACATTTTTGAATGGTCTATTCATTCACTCAATATTTATACCTTCCTTAGTAAAGGATGTGAAACAGCTATTTAGTAAAGGAGACCAATGGCTATTTTAAGTAAAGAACAATTATACAAAAAAAATTGCGAAAAAATGAGATTTTCGTTAAACAGTTTGTCAATATGAGATAAGAAGACGGACCTCATGCAAATCTAATAATGCACAGCAGCTGCAGATATTGTCTTTATCTTGGTTGAATATTTCAGTTTCACACTTCAAATTCTATACAGATATTTACGGCAAACATGATTTTTGTTTTCTATTGTAAAATTTCCTATTTTTGATGGTGATGGTCCTTTGTCCATTTCTGACGAAGTGTATAATTCCGAACTCGTTCGCCATGTCCGTGCGTTTAATGAGATATTCTTATTCCAATAACGTCAATAATGTGCACGTATAAGTGATTAATTATACTGTCAGGGATTCATTTCCTCAAACTTTTTAAAACCTTTATTTTATTCATTGGTAGATAAGAAGATTCGGTTTGAAAATATTGCTGTATCTGCATACATGTACATACATTTATATTCAAACCGAATATCGCATCATAATTTCTAATGTGATGTAGGTGTGGTATTTTTTTTTATCAATTTCGCTTTCTGACTAAAATATAGAAAGAATTGTATGCAATTTGTACTTTCATATCAAAACATAATTGTCTATAGGTTGCACTTTGTAAATACAGCTGATTTTCAAACCACGCCTCTGCTGGGGATATATACATAATATTCACCAGTTAACGTACTGGTTGCCAGATATGATCTCTGTGTTTCATCTCATAGAGAAATATCTTGCGAATGTTACAAGTATAGAAAAACATGGTAGCGTCTAGAATATAATTCTTAGGTAGTATAGAATTTAAGTATACGTTTAGAAGTCAGTGGCGGATCCAGAACTTTTCCCAAGGGGGGGGGGGGGGGGGGGGGGCGCTGACTGACCTAAGGGGGGACGGCTCCAGTCATGCTCCAATGATTCCCTATATAATCAACCAAATTTTTCCCAGGGGGGGAGGCAGGCCCCCAGGATCCGCCTATGGAAGTTCAGGACATATACACGATGAAAATATGCCGCACAGCCCTATATTTTGACCTTTGAATAACATAGTAGTGCATATTAATTTGGCAGTGGCTATTCGACCGACTAGCCGGACAAATAGTCAAAAATGTCTATTAGTCCGGCAGGCTGGACAAAAAGTATTTTTACGGCATTTTGCTTGCTATTTGTCCGGCCAAAAATATAATAATGAAGATATAACACCGTGTTTTAAGGTCACCGATCGGACTTTTATATTATTATTCAACTCGAAGGTCTAGTTCGTGTTCATATATATATTTAGAGCTGGCTATGCTCTTTGTTGAAGGTCGTACGGTGACCTGTAGTAGTTAATTTCTATGTCTTTCAGTCTCTTGTGGAGATTTTTTCATTGGCAATCATACCATGCACATCTTCTTTGTTAAAGTATAATTTAACCCCAAAAACATTATTTTTTTTGGGTGTGTGTGTGTGTGATTTGTTCTACCTACATATATGCATTTTCTGTAAGAAAAAGAGTCAGGCCACTTATTATTTGTTTCAGTAGACATCTATGATTCTAAAAGAAGATCATGAATTTATTGTTTCCTTGAAGTTTGGTTCAAACAAGAATTTGTTTAGTAAACAAATCCTTGGGTCAAATCAGGTTGTCAAATTATTTTGCACGACTTTTTATTTAAATAGTTCGGTGATGTTTACTTCATAGGATATGAGAGAAAAATGGAGGCACGTGTAACCTGATTCCAAAGTAAGATCGTGTTTACGATAAAAGAAAAAGAAAAAAAATGTTTATTAGATAAAACAGAATAAAATAGGGGTTACTCCAACCCTGGTATCCTATTCCAAGTCCAGGCATATCAGTGTATTTTCATAGATCTCCGTTGTAGTAGAACTTAGAAATACTTCATCCAAGCATATTTGAATTAGTAATTTTCCCGAATGCGTTTTGTCTCCATGGGTTAAACCGGAGGAAAATCAGCAATTTTAGTTTGATTTCAGGCTTATTCCTCTCAGTTAACATGTATACGCTATAATGTTCTGGAGACACCTATAGAAATTCGTTTTTATGCAAGCACAATCTCTTTAGTTTTCTTAATATAATACATGATCTCCAATTCTCAAAACGTCCATTACATACGCGCGTTTGTTATCGGACACCTCATCCGGGATACTTTCCGCGCCACATGACACTTTTATTGATATGAAAGATTTGCGCAACCGCAAACGGATGGCCGGACAAATAGAGACTTTTATCTAGCCGAACGAATAGACACTCCATATTAATTTTCCGCTCTGGGACATAATTTCTCATAAAACTTCATATTAGTACAATTGGCACAGTTTTAGCCGCAAAGGGAGGTCCTATGGGAAATTGCATTGTCTATATTTACAGAATTGCAACCTATAGTTGTCCAATCTACGTCATTTGGTCTCGGGGGATAGTCACACTTACTCACGATCTTCTCATTGATAATCATACCACATCGTTTTGTATTAGAATACTGCTTAAGTTTTGTAAATTTGTTTATATAATTTAATTTAGTCTTAACAAGAAGTTTATAGAATTACAGGTGACCTAATCTGCCTTGTTCTTGATTAGCACAGGTGTCAGAGCATTACGTTTAAGACACAAAAGATTTACCTTCGACTACCATAAAAAGCTCCTTATAGAAAATTGAACTATAGAATTCAAAGGTTTTTATAGCCCGGGGCCGTGTCAACGAAGCTGTCCTAGGACTAGGACATGTCTTATGATGGTCTTAGGTCAGGTTAACGAAAGTCTCCTAAAATAAGATATATCATAAATTTGGTCCTTAAGTAATGATGTATAAATAGGTGTTTTAGAAAAATCCTAAAACTTACGATGTCCTAAAACGTAATAAAAGCAACAAATATGGCACAAACTCACTAATAAAAATAGTAATACAATTTTAAACTATAATTATAATGTTAAAAGAATTATATTAATTAAATCTTTTATGTTAGAAAATATTTTTCAATATTTGTTAAAGATTCAATTGTGTGACATTATTTTCAACTATTGTAGACAAATTTGATCTTTAAAATTCTTCCAGATTTCAACAAAAAGCGTTCAGTATTCAGTTTGAGATTTTTGGAATAATTAGCATATAACAAGAACTTTGTATGTGTGTGCAAGAACTTACTTGATACACATATCTAAATAAATTAAGATATTGCGGAGTCATTTGGTGAATCGCTTTTCTATATAACAATATATGGCTGTGTTTGTCTTGTATGATTTTTTATTTTAGTTCATATATATATTTCTAAGTTAAGTATGACGTCTATTATCACTGAACTCATACACAGATTTGTTAAAGTCACAGCTGAACCACGCCTCCAGGTGCTGGATTTTCTCGCTGTATTGAAGACCCTTCGTGACCGTCAACTGTTTTCTGCTCTGTGGTCGTGTTGTTGTCTGTTTGACAGATTCCCCATTTCCATTCTCAATTTGATCATCATGAGAAATAGTTGAACGAAACGGTGCAATCTTAATTTGTATGTGAAAAATGAGTTTTATTTTAATTAACCCTTTTGTTAATTAATCGAGTGGACCCAAAGACAAAACTACATTAAATTGCAGCGTGTGCTGGTGGTTTTGCCACAGGAGTTGTGCATGCGTCAAGTTCCGTGGGGGAAGTTAATGTTATATCACTGCCGCTGGCTAACTCTCTTGTGGGTGTAAAGAAACTCGAGTGTGTAAATCTTCTCTGCCAGTTAAAAGACTCTGCACTTTCCTAGACTTCTACAGTGCCTCCTCGCAACAACACACGGTTAACTAGGTTATATTATCTGAGGTGTCATCTGTAGAGAATCTCGGAGAAGCAGTGTGTAGGCCAATCGGCGTGTGGACATGCCCCAGCACTCATCACTGAATTGTGATTGGATTTTTGAATCAAAGGCTATGGAAGTTGCCAGAAAATCCGAATAGATGGAACTCGATAGCAACAGCAATCGTCTAAGGGATGGAAACCCCTACAGAAAAGCTGCCGGTCCTCCGGGCCCAGATGATTAAACGTAGGGTTAATCACCCTGTCTTGGATAAAAATATTAATTACTGAAAAGACTACAATAGCCACTACTCTTTCTCGTCACAGACTGAAGGAAGAACATGTTATTAACAGAAAACAGCAGATGAAGCGAAGACCGATTGAGCTGTTTTCAAACAAACTAACAACCAAAATAGGCACATAGAACGTGAGAACACTATACCGAAGTGGTAAATGTGCACAAGTAGCAAACGAGATGTATAGATACAAGATTAGAATTCTAGGACTAAGCGAAGTTAGTTGGACACATCATCAGGCATGACAAATGTAAATACATTTATATATTCCGGAAACACCAAACAAAATGGTCTACATGAAAAGGGAGTTGGATTTCTAATAACAAAAAGATCTAAAACAGCTCTGCTGGCGTGGAATCCCATCTCACCAAGAGTTATCACAGCACGCTGTAACTGACGCTTCCAAACAACCACTCTGATACAAGTATACGCCCCAACCAATGATACAGAAGACAGTGAAAAGGAAGACCATAGATAAAGTGCCAAAAAGAGACCTATTGGTACTCATGGGTGACCTAAATGCCTAGGTTGCATCAGAATATCTGGGAGAGTGAAATCGGTCTTCATGCGATAGAAGATTTTCACTGCAAGATGTAATGGCAAAAAGAGAAGCAGATGCAGCATCAAACTATCATATAGTTAAAGGCTCAATAAAGATGAAACTTTTGGCCTAAAAAAAACAGTTGTCAAAAGAAAAAAGTTTAACGTTGGGAAGCTGAAAATACCAAACATAAGAGAAGAATTTCAAATATCTCTTCAAAACAGATTTTCCGCAATAATTTTTTTTTAGCTGTACATGTACTTGTTCACAACCTGTATACATGCAAAGCCATATTGTTAAGCAATCTCCTGTTCTATATGACATTGTCAGGAATCAATAATCGAAAGATTGTGTCATTCTTTGTACTGTTTAAAGGTTAATCGCTTCTTTTTGAGGTACAAAATGTATATATAATTGAAATTGAAATTGGAATAACGGAATGATTCAAAGAGAAAACAACCTGACCAAAGACTAGAAGACAGCCACCGGATACCAATGAGTCTTCTACGCAGTGAAAAAAATCCACTCGGAGGCAGGCTTCATAATGTTTCATACTGTCTAGACTTTTGATGACGGAATAACTATATAACACGTCTACTGACTAACATATGTATTGGTGATCTTAGAGGAATTAATTTTGCTTGATATAAAAATAAGATGATGTGGTATGGTTGAGAAAGAGACAACTATCCCCTCCCCCACAGACCAAATGATAAAGAAGTACACACATTATCTTTCTAAAGTAGAACTTGGTTTGCATAGCTAAAAAAGATAATGGCATAATGCAGAAACTGTTTCCTTGCAGAATAAGGATAGTTCTGTAGGCACAATAAGACGTAAATGTCAACAACATGTTGCTCCATCCTGAGCCTGATTATCCGATATAAAACATTGATTAGAATTGTTTGAAAAGACGGACAAAAATCAATCGTTAATTTGGACTTCTCTGTCAGATTTCTTTTACTTTGTTGATGAATTCATTTATCACCAATGTGAAATTAATGCAGGATTTTGTCATCCAAACTACCTTAAGGCCATAACAAGTTCCATGAAACAACAAATTACTGTCAGTATTAAGACGAATTACAGTCGCTAATGTCTCAAGATTATTTCAAATCTAACTTCAAAGTGAGGCGGAGTGATTTGATGGGGAATCAAGATAAAGTTAATTGATTCAATTATCCTCTAACGAGATTCTGGATTGTATGTTTTTTGGAAAGGTCTTGGAGCTTAAAAGTAAGCTAAGGACGGTATGTTCTACAAATTATAAGCAACATCTAGCAATGTATGATAACTTTTATAAAGCTATGGTAAGCTTTTAAAAAGAAAAATAATAATGCTTACAGTTTTTTAAAGCTATTCATGCCAACTTAAAATCAATTTGTTCAAAGATTGTTTCAATGAATAGAAAATTATAACTTTAAAAAACGACAAAAGCGCACACAAAGGATAACTTAAACAGACAACAATGATAAATTCAGTCATCCTAAAATAAATGGAGATTTTATAGTAACCGATAATGAGTCAAAACAATTGAACCCAAAAGCATGAACTACTTCACATCACGACTAAACGTGCTTACATCTTTCATTTCAACGCTGAAAATCAAGTACTAGTAGAATCGGTTTTGGTTAATGTGAAAGCGGTCCAGATTCAAAGGTACATAACTTGCACAATTCCCAGTTTTTCCAGCTAGTGCCTCCCTTTTGTAGACTAACTTTAGGTAAAGTTTTAAGGTATTTCTCAATGAGGAGATGTCAGAGATAGTTAAGTCTTGGTTATGAAGCTCGTTTCTCAAATTCAATGGAATGAACTAAACAAACACTTGTTCTGGGTAATATGAATGTTCTTCCCCTAGATCTTGCTATAGAAGCTTACTTCAAACGCCTCTCTCAAGTAAATTGCCATTCTCTATTTTATCTTATTTCATGATGGGAAACGCAAGTTCTGGAATATTGTTTCAAATAGGGACTATAACACAACAAGTGGAAGTGCTGCTGAAATGTTCACAATGGAGACTTTGTATTAATCCGTTTTTCAGTAAAGTTTATTTCTCAACTTACAACCGACCCTCATTGTCAATTTTACGATGTTATTCACGATATCAAACATATATATATTTTGTACAAAACGAGCTCTCATCCTTCCGCCACACCATATATATCCGGATAACATCATGTTGTTGAATTAGCTAAATAAGTAAGTATAGATTAAGTTGTTTTACTTAATTCACAGACTTATGCATGTTCGTCACAAGTTTTTGCGTACAGACTTAATTAAGAATGGTTCTTTTAAAATTGTAACACGATGATGACTGCTGTACCCATATTTTGACTATTTTATTTATTATGTCTGTGTAGTCACGCATCATTGTAAATATAACGGAATTTGATGAGACTGTCATACAATGTGAGAGGTTTCGCGCTATAAAACCAGGTTTAATCCACCATTTTCTGCATTTGAAAATGCCTGTATCAAGTCAGGAATATGACAATTGTTGTCCATTCGTTTTTGATGTGTTTTGTTATTTGATTTTTCCATGTGATTAGGCCATAAAAAAGAAGAGGTTTGTTTGCCCAAACCCTACCTACCCAGAAAAAAGCTGCCTACTCAAATTCTTTTATTGTCCTGATTTGATTGGTTTTTTTTTTAATCAGATAGGCATGAAGACTAATAAACATCTGATACGTAAATTTCTTTAAAAAAAAAGAAAAGAAAATGCCTACCTACCTACCCACTGTCTCAACCTTGGGTAGGGTTTGGGCAAACCAAAATATTTTTAATTGTGGCCTTAGGTACTTTCCAATTAGATTTTCCTATTGGTTCAGTATTTTTGTGATTTTCATTTTTTCACACAAAGCTTAAAATAAAACGCTCTAACCACATGTACCTTTTCACTTTGTGTGGTTCTAAAGATATTCAACCTTTGTTTCTAAACGGCAGTTAGTTTGTTGACAGATATATCAGAATGCCCAAACCGAAACCGCAGTATACTGTTACACTTTTAGGTCTGGCAAGTCTTGTACAATTGACCGAATAAGCTCAAAATATTGCATATGATTAGAAACAAACAAGGGTATACGTCCATAATAGCAACCAGAAGACAGAAAAAAAGAAGACGTATTGAGGTTTTATTTTATCCAGCATCTAAAAATTTTAATTTATCTTAACGTGGTAGAGTTAGAAACAATTATACATTATCAATTTACCGAATGGCCTTACTTTCAGGATTAAGTCATGGAAAACTCACAGGTTCTGACGTTTGTTCTAAAGATAAAGATCCAAATACTGGTTTGTTGGAGTCAAACGAAGATAACGACCGTAACGACGATGTAAGGATCCATTTTGACTCGACGACGACATTTACACTACCCAATACAGACATCAATGACATCAAAGTTATGAAAAATGGCCTTATTGTTATAGCTGATTATCATTGGCAGCATGCTGCGGTGGTCACGTGTGACATAAAAGGAAAGAATATGAGGCGAATAGAAGAACCGAGTGGTGGCAGGCCATTTGGACTAGACGTGATGGATGATGATAATGTCGTCGTTTCCCTTCCAAATAAAGGGGATATTATGTTTGTTGACGTGAAGCGTGGAGTGATAACAGGATATATGGGTGGTTCGGGTACCAATATAGTCTACCGATATGGCGATATATATACTCAAAGTGATGATATTATTTATAAGACACGGAAAGGTGGCCAGGCGCTAGGAACAATAACTCCGTTTGATTTTCGACCACTTTATTTAAGTGCTACAGACAATGGAGCATTACTTTACTGCACTGTGAGAGACAGAAATGAATTGATTTGTATGGATAGTATGGGAGTGACACGATACGGAATAACGGCACCATTGATGATGTCACCACACGGCATTACATTCGACGATCAAGGATTTATATACGTCGTCAGCGCAAAATCTCAGAATGTGCATTTATTTCACAATAGAGGCATACCCTTTAAGAGAATTATATGTCTGCCGTCAAAACTAAAATCACCTACAATATGTTTTCACTCTGATTCCAAGTCAATAATAATTGGAGATAAAGACAGAGTTTTTGTTTACAAGAAAGAACTAGATTTTTAATAAGATTTCAACTCGCTTTGTGGGTTACCTGCGTATATGGAATGCTTTACTTTGCAATATTTCAACTCGCTTTGTTGTATATGAACATGTATATGGAATGCTTTACTTTGCAAGATAAGTTCTAATTACGTGGTTGACACTTATCGATTGTATTTTATATATTTCTGTGTTTTTATTTTATAAATTTGTCAAAATATGTAAATATTTATACTCATTGCTGTTAACCAAATTACTATCATCATAATAATACATTTAGAAAAAAAAAATGCTTTTGAGTGGTTACTGATATATGATATTTCTTAAACTATAGCGGACATACATAAACATGCCCACAATGCATATTTAATATAAATTTCTTTTTTTTATATTAGAAATTATGGTAATTTAAAAATTAATGCACAACTCCCGAAAGTCGTATTAACCTTTAAACGCTATTGGCTGTTCTGGTGGTTTTTAAAAAAAAATAGTTTTCCATCGGACACGTCATGATTTTTGCTGTCCATTTTGAACAGGAGCGTTCGTGTTGAAGTTAGTACAAAAACATGTGATCATATCATAGGCATTTACAATTTTGCAACACCAACAAAAATAGAAAACGACAAAACTATGTATTATACTTAAATGGTTTTTGACAAAAAATGTAAATGCGCAAGACATTCTCTCTTCCGCTTGACATCCGTTTAATGTTTGAATGTAACAAATTAACGACACTTTGACAAAAAAACTTTGAAAGTATATATCATATTCAAAACAGTAAGTTAACTTTCATACATTTGATTTAATATGAATAGAAACTGGAAGCCCAACACTCGGGCTAATCAAAGAAGAATATATTTTATAGGTTCCTGTCTATTTGTACCGAAGGGACTTACATACTACATTCCTTTTTTTTATTACAGAAAACGCACTTTTTTAATTCATTATCAATAACTATTGGTATCTTTTATAAGTTTTACATATCTCAAAAAACAAAAATCCCGTATGCCATCTCGGGCATGTGGAACACACTTCCATAATAAAATATATAACATATAGGTAGTTGACGTCCCAGCAAGGACCGAAGCTCGATCACTAACTCGGCAATCAAAACGCAGGACTTCGGGAAAGTTCGAAGAGCCGACAACCTTGCTTCCGAAGTTGGTCAGCTAGGTCAGAATATAATGCAGTGATAGGCGGAGTACACGGAGAAGAATCACAGAACTTTACAGAAATCCGTAGTCCTGAGAAAAAATACCAAAATATACAAACCTTTATCCCCTGCAGTTTTTAGGCTAAAAAAAACAACAAATGAAAAACCTTCATAATGCATTCACTAAGAACGTATTTTTTACGAGTGCATAATCTTAAATTAATTATTTTCAGCCTAACAACATGACTGAGCCCTACAAGTATGGGCTAAACACTGATGTTTTTGATATTCGGAAGGACGATTTACCAAGAAATACTCCGGAATTATCCGAACTCACCACCTACGATGACACTGACGAGCGTTTAGATAAAGTTTATAAACTGGAGACAACATTCATTTTACCCAGCACGGACATAAGCGACATCAAAGTAATGGAAGATGGTACGATTGTGATAGCTGATTTTCAACGTTCTTCTCTAGTTGTGTGTGACAAAAAAGGGGAACAACTCCGTAGAATCGGAGTAACCAATGGATGGAGACCTTTCCGATTGGATGTAGTAGACTACAGTGATGTCATTGTTTCTCTGCCGGAGCGAAATGAAGTCATGCAGGTTGATATAAGGCGTAATGATATCAAGAAACATATTGTTACAGGTTGTCGCAATGTTTCCTACCATGACGGTGAAATGTTTGTTCAAATTAATGAAAAGATTAATGTTATTGCTATGAATGGTGTTTTGAAAGACACAATTACGCCTCCTAATTTTTACCCTATCTATTACCACGTGTCAGAGACGGGGGATGTTTTATGCACTGCGCGTGGTAAAAATGACCTTATATGTATAAACAGACATGGAGCTGTACAATATACAGCACATGCACCACGAATACTGTTTCCATATGGAATCACAACCGACAGCAAAGGAAACACATTAGTTGTAAGTGCAGGTTCTAGCAATGTCCATGCATTTAGTCCCGATGGAAGACATTCCTGGTTGATAGCTAAACTGCCTGTCAATTTGGAATTTCCGACGATTTGTTTTTATACAAATGCTCAATCTATTATAATCGGTGATAAAGACCAGATTTTCATTTACAAATGACATCATCTTTATTTATAAATATATTTGTCTGACTTGCATATACATGTTTTTAGTAGGTGCACATATCCCAAGGTTTTAATGGACAGTATATGAATGTATAATACATTAGCCGTTTAAAATGTAGATGTGTATAAAGATATCCGCAGTTCAGGAAATGCTAGTCGTTATATTTTCCTTTTTTATTTGGCTAAACAACCCTACACACACACTTAATATTTTCAAAACGGTCAACGTTTAAAAATAAATAGAGATTTGCAATATGTTGGTTAGTACATACATGTATATGATTTTAAAAGTAAGTTTAAACATTTTACTGATAAAATCATTGAAATTCTAGACCTTTACAAATATATGTTCACTTTATATAAGAAATGATAATGTCTTACATTGCCTTTTTTCAATACAAATATGACAGATTTTAAATACTAGAACTACAAGTATATCAAATAATCGAAATAACAAATTTTCATCACCAGATGGGTGGTCGTTTGTCTGTTCGTCTCTTTCTTTTATACATGGGGTTGTCTGTATTTCTATCATTTCAAAGTGTTTTGAATTACCCCCATGTTATCGTTTCTTAGTTTTTCATAATCCTTTCAAACCGCTGGCCTAATACAAAAAAAAGGAAAAAAAAAAGAAAAAAAAAGCCAATCGAATATTCATTTCCAATGTTAAAATCCGGATATGTTTAAGAGTAAGTTTTTTAAAACCGATACATCAGGATTTGACAATGTGTAAGGAGAACAAAAGAGACATATTGCTACGGTATCGAGCCCAACCATTAACAACACAGTGGGTTGTAACATGAGCACCACGCGTAAGACACGTGTCACAAGTGGAGCAATGTTTACTGACTTCACTGCACTGTGTTCACCTACGGGTTTTAGTTCGTGTCGTTCAATCTACCGAATGTTTTGTTTTATTGTTTGTTCGTCTTTAAACGTCATAGGTATGTATGTCTTTCTGGGACTTATGGTTTTTCACTGCCTTTTAGATATTTCCTTTTATGTATGATGAAAATGATGTTTAGAATATCTATGTTTGACAGGAAAATATGTACAAAATGATAATTAAGGATAAAACATTTGACGAAAAAACAAAATTATGTAAAAGGAAGGTACAAAAGAACTTTTAGATTTCTGCACACTGTTCTAATTAAATATATTCTTCAGAAAAAGAAGAGCTGTTGTTGTTATGAAGGCGGCGATACTTTGATCTGAAAAAGAGATAATTAAAATCTTTTATAAAATCATTGCAGCACGCATCTTGAGTTTATGTTATGTTATTTGTTTTATCCAGACATTCATGTTTTTTTTATCATATAAATAAGGAGGTATATAGTATCATTGACAATGAGAAAAATTTCAATCAGAAACCAAATGACGTGAAACCTGACAATAAACGGTAACATTCTTTAAAAACATGCATATATACGTAGTAAAATGTAAAGATAATAGTTACAGTAATTGAGAGAAGCTTGTGTTATACCGTCATTATTATTCATAATTTGAAGTTTATCCTCTTCGTTTTTCTACTAGTCTTTTAGCCTTCATGGTGTCAGTCCTTTGATTTATGACTTAAAGTTGGAATGAAAAATAATTCATTAAATCATATTTCGTGAAATATCAAAGAGAAATTGGAATTTTTTTTGGAAAGGTATTTTGGTCTTCCGATAAATCCCTATCAGACATTACGAATTTACTGAAACATTTAATTTTGAGAGTCAATCACCCTGTTATCATAGACTTTAAGGTTAAACCCACAACAGACAATTCTTGAATTTTTTAGAGTTATACATTTAATACAAAGCAAAATGTATTTAATACAACAAATTTCCATAAATTTACCCCAAATAACAGCAGAAGAACCAAAGTTGGGATCCACTGGAGCTAACACAAGACTTGTGTTTTGGACCATTTCTGTTACTGCGTCTGTTGTTTGTTGCTCTGGATGCCTTGTTGCTTCTGCTGTAGACAACTCTTGATGGGTCGAGGTGTAGTCCATCTCAGCAACTACAGGATCTTCCGGGCAGTCGGAAAGTAAGGTGGCAGCAATATTGCTTTCTAAAAAATAAACAGTTTTTAATCGTATAATGTATTTATACCATACACAAGATAAACAACAGAACGTGTGTCGACATTTGTGATAACACGTAAGTGGACACGTATATTTCTTAAAGAGCAACCATTTTAATTCAAAGGGGGTATTTTGTTTTCTTAGTCAGAACTATTCTTATTTAGTTTTTAAACGCGGTCATTCAGATTTTTTTTCTTCAAAATTTAACAATATAAGTAACAGGCCATTCTTCATGTGTAAAGGTGGCAATTCATGGACAGAATAGAATGAATCGAATTAAGAATAAAACATCTTTTGCATATAGAACAGACCTAATTGATCTTTTAATATTGTTTCTCAAAATAAGTTTCAACGAAATTTATATCTAACTAGAAGACACCCGCGAAATCGCGGGCATTCAGAGCGTAGTTTAAAGTATGTAAAGTGTTGTTGGAAGAATTTTGTAAAATACAGAATGACTGGAGAATTTCAGCAAAAGTATCATAAGCCATAGGCTATATTGGGGACCACCCGTGTTGGGGACAGGAAAATGTTGTTTTGTTTTTACCCTCCACCTTTATTTCCAAAGTTCCCAATTTCTTGGTTTCTTTCAATTTCAATATGAACATACATGTAGTATATTATAAACATTTAAGTAAGGAGCCTGTAATTCAGTGGTTGTCGTTTGTTTAATTTATGTGTTACATATTTGTATTTCGTTCATTTTTTTGTACATAAATAAGGCCGCTAGTTTTCTCGTTCGCATTATATTACATTGTCATTTCGGGGCCTTTGACGCTGAGTATGCGGTTTGGGCTTTGCTCTTTGTTGAAGGCCGTACGGTGACCTATAGTTGTTAATTTCTGTGTCATTTTGGTCTCTTGTGGAGAGTTGTCTCATCATGGCAATCATACCACATCTTCTTTTTTTTTGAAAATGAATTTTGTAAAAGATTTAATGACTGGAGAATTTCAGAAAAGGTATCAAAAGTATCCCATGAATAATTTTAGCTCTTATCTGTACATCATGAACATTCATTATTATATAAATAAAGCGTATTTACTTTCAATCCTAAGTTTACTAATCGATCCATGGTGATCATTGATATATTATATAGACCATCTCTATTTAATAGACTCTGTGACTGCCGTGGATAGTAAACTTGCTTGAAAATGATGTTAATTTCTGTGTCATTTTGGTCTCTTGTGGAGAGTTGTCTCATCATGGCAATCATACCACATCTTCTTTTTTTTGAAAATAAATTTTGTAAAAGATTTAATGACTGGAGAATTTCAGAAAAGGTATCAAAAGTATCCCATGAATAATTTTAGCTCTTATCTGTACATCATGAACATTCATTATTATATAAATAAAGCCTATTTACTTTCAATCCTAAGTTTACTAATCGATCCATGGTGATCATTGATATATTATATAGACCATCTCTATTTAATAGACTCTGTGACTGCCGTGGATAGTAAACTTGCTTGAAAATGATGGCAGATAAAATTCTGAAAATACACTTTATTCGTAGTATATGTATGTTCAAAGAATACAGAAAAAACACAAACCGGAAGTCTAATCTGATTTAAAATTTCGTCCAATGACGGGACAATATCCGGATGCCTTTTTTCTCGTTTTTCTCCTAAAATAACTCAATCTGAATATTCATATGAATGGATGACAAATGCGACTATGGGGCTAGGATGAAAAATTTTGTCCTGCTTGTTTTTTTAGTTGTAATCTCTGTCCTGCCTTTTTATTTTTTACTCTATTCGGTCCTGCCTTTTTTTTTACTAGTTTATCCTGACTTTTTTTACACAAATTGTCATCCTGCCTTTTTTTTAACAAGTTTCTCATCCTGCCTTTTTTTTTTACTCAAAACTCCTGTCCTGCCTATTTTTTTCAAATTTCATCCTAGCCCCCCCCCCCCCCCCCCCCCCCCCATAAAAATCAAATGGTAGCTCCCTAAACATTAACTATAGAATCAGTTATAAAAGACCCAGGATGACAACATAAAAAAAGTAACCAACGTTCTGATTTATGTCAAAAACCATAAACAACAAGGATTTGATTAAAAATAAACCCAAAACCATGCGATTACAGGCCCTAGCTTGGAAAAAGGAACATATAGGAAGTTACAAGGTTTTCATAAAGCTCTCATCTCTTTCATGGAGAGGGATGTATAAGCACACCATGAGAACAAACTGCTAAAATTAGACTGAAATTTTATTTTCGCCAAAACAAAATTAGCGCAATGACTGCAAAAATCATAAGGAATATCAAGGTCAACATACATTTCTGATAATTGACTATATACTATATGTGATAAAAGAGACAAAAAATAACGTACTTATAATCCAATTCACATTATAGCATTCATCAACATAGTAATTCTAACCTCTAGATATCTTTTGGTTATATGTCTCCTTGACAAAACACAAACTTACCTAACTTTGGTACTAGGTCTGGAACTAGATTGCACAGATATACAAAGCTTGAAACGTACAACAGATAGTACGAATCAGGATCACTTGCTATCCCCTTCAGTTCAGCATTACTTGCAGAGAGAGCAGAACCTATTCCCAAGGAAAACACATCAGCGCCATCTGCTCGTAGATTATCACCTTCGGTTTCAGGTTTAGGATATCCGGAAGACTGTCCGTCAGTCATGACGATAACTGCAACTTCAGCTCCGGACCGAGCACCCTTGCCTGTTGTAAGAATTGTGGATTGGGTATAATTGATAGCCATTCCTGTCTGTGTATTCCCATTTGTTATAGTTCCTTTCAAGTTGTTAATTTTTTGTAGAAGTTCTGTTTTATTTGTGTATGAGTCGAAAGCAATGTCAAGTCTGTTATCAGAGGAGAACGTCATTACAGATACTTTAAGATTTTGCTCATCAATGGTTAGGAACTCTGTGACGTTGTATATGAATTCTACTGCTTCGTCAAAGTGCCGTTCTTGTATACTTCCTGATCTGTCAACAATGTAAACAACATCTGAAAGTGTAAAACATTATGAAATGTCGATATGCAATGATAATCAATAATAGGATTTCCTGTTAAAGAAAGAAAATTGGGTTTATAATATTAACAGAAACACTATAAAACTCATCAATGCCTCCCCCAAAAAATTATAATAAAATTAAATAGTTAGAAATAAAAGTTAAAATAAAACAAAACAGAAAAGACCCACACAACATCACCCCATCCCCCAAAAAGCACCCCTTAACGATATACCTTTTATCACACAAAGTGCTAGTGGCAGAAAAGAAACCAAAGCATACACATGTATCATATGCATGGTCATGATCTTGCGTCTTTGAATATCTTATGAATTGATGATGAATTTATATGAACACTGGATATCGTGACGGTATAGTCTTGACACTGGTGACACTAATGACATGTCTATACAAATACTGGACCAAAACTTACGGTCATCAATAGATAATAAGTAATAGGTAAATTAAGGTAGTAATACTTGCATGTTGGATTGCTTTTTTCTATTTTTTAATATAAAAACTAAGTTTAATTACTATCAGATAATGCAAAGTGTGGTTTTAGCGCTTTGGTTTCATGAACATTTTGTTTGTATTATGAACTATTATTATAGCAATTTTGTATACATGTACGTGTACCAATGCACGAAATAATTCGGTAACAACATTCTTAAGTTCTTCATTCGCATGATATATTTGTCAGAGGAACGTTTAATTTAAAGAATATACGTTTTCTTCTGTGTTGCCTCGTTCTGATATTGATGCCAAAATGATGCGTCTCTCCCTTCTGAGTTAATCTTCCAAATTTGGAATCATATGACGAATGATACAAGCATAGTAGGGGACGCTTAGTCCGTAGACCTGTCAAATTGAAAGAAACCTTATATTATAGTTATTCTAACTTGACCTGTGTAAAGAGTAATTTTGCTTTATAGTATACAGATAAGTTTTGCTCATTATTTAGAACCGTTCGACCGCTGGCCATTTGTTTTTAACATCCTTATCCTTTACTGTTTTGTTGGTGTTTCTCTTCTCACAACTTAGTCATACTATGTTTTCTTCAATTTGTTTATGGCAAGCTTTTGTAAATATTAGCTTATGTCACCGAAATATTACGTTGGTAGTAAGACAGAATAAAACAAAATGCATCTGCAAGACATGTGCCTGTCCCAGGTCAGAAGCCTGTAATTCAGTGGTAGTCGTTTGTTTATGTGTAACTTATTTGTTTTTCGTTCTTTTTTTTTTACATACAATAGACCGTTAGTTTCCTCGTTTGAATTGTTTTACATTGTTATTTCGGGGCCTTTTATAGCTGACTATGCTGTATGGGCTTTGCTCATTGTTGAAGGCCGTACGGTGACCTATCGTTATTATTTTCTTTTTCATGTGGAGAGTTGTCTCATTGGCAATCATACCGAACTTTTTTTTTATACATACAGACTCGGTTTAAACCTAATCCCGAACACTCCTGTATTTTCATGAAAACTCTAGGTCTTTTTTATAGCTATGTTGCTTGCGTTTACTGCCGCAACTTAAAGGTGTTATAATAGTTTTATATTGTGCTATATTAAAGAATATATTGCATGAAAAAAAAAACCAGTTAACAAGTTTGAAATCTTTTTGATATATATCTTCTTTTAAAATGAAAAGGGATATAACAATTTTAACAAAATTTTATATAAAAAACCCCATTATCAAGTCTACTTTAGAAAATCTAGACGGATAAAACACCAAATTAACGAATCAAATACAAAAACACAAAAAACATGAAAAATATTTAATAGAAATACCATTTTGTTGTATACTTTATGTAATCCCAAGCTATTTAACTCGTTCAAGGACATTTTTCGTATTTCGATCTTACAACAAAAGTTAAAGAATAAACAAATTTTTAATTTGATTCTTAAATGCGATAAAATTTAAAGTCTGTCAATGAATTCTGCTGACACTTCCGTGATAAAGTAATGTATTTAAGATTCATTAAGACAAATAACTGTAGACAGTTAACACCAGATGAGAATCATAATAGGGCTCACTGTTAATTATATCATAACAAAGAAGATTAAACTTACAAGGATTTAAAATTATCATCACAACGAAGTAAAACTATATGAAAAATGTTCTTCCTTTTTTGATGAACAACAATAAAAGTACTATGATCATTAGTTGTACTGATTATTCTTCAAGAATACCAGATATTTGGCTAGAGAAAGTCATGATTTCTTCTCTATCTTGTAATTAGTATTTTTTAGTTCTCGCATGCCCTTCATCCTGATCTACTTACGCATTGCATTGATTGTTGTTTTGTGTTCGTTTTGAATATGCATGGTAAATTTGCAAATTTATAGATGTCTTCCTAGTAAGTATGTCTCTCTGTTTCAGAGAAGTCAGATGTTGTTTGTGTGGTTAACTTTTTTTTTACCGTCTGGCATTTTGGCGGCAACCTTTCTTCTTTTTCCCGATTTGTGTATGTTTGCAGTATTAAAGAGACGAAACTTGCGTACATGTTCATATTCACATATATCGTACAATTGTGTAGTATACAAAACGGAAATATATACGTGTAGATTGATGTAGACCACATTTTAAACACATTTCCAAACTATCCACGGCGTCTATCAAATTATTTTCTAATAAATACTAAGAAAGAGAAACCGAAGGCACATGTTAAGTCAAATTAAGTTTCAGATTGAGGAATAACTTATGTCTTTAAATAGATATATCATGTTAAGGAGGGGTATTTGCGAAAAATACCAGTCGAGAGAATATTAAATTTCACGAGCCGTAAGGCAAATATCCCTCAAGAACATAATATATCTGTTTAATTACACCGAATGTTAATGTTCAAAAACGCATTGATGATCGTGACGTTACAAGCGTCCAGTCGGATAGAGTTTTTTTTTGGCAAATACTACGACAGAGAGTGTAAAAAAGGCATATCCTTTTAGCAAATAACCCGGTGGCGTTAAAAAATTAACGATATTCATTTGATAACAGTGAATTGGTGAAAAATACACTGGCTATCAACCAATCAAAACCCAGGGTTCTTACATAAGGTGTTATTAACACTAATATTTTTATACATCGAAGGTACCATGCTACAGATTTTTTTTGACGATCATAACTCTATACTATTTAGTCGCGCCGAGTGGACTAGCACAATTTCATAGAAGAAAATGTACCGTTTCGAGTTGTGTTTCCTTTAGCTCTTCAAACACTTCCCGCTATCATGGTTTGCAAATCTGATAAAAAAAATACAATATAGATTGCTTTATTTCTCTATTTCACAGTAGTCATCAACAGGCAATTTTTTTAACCCTTGAAGTCCATGTTATAACTAATAACTTTTACGATGAATTACAAGCAATTGCTTTGAATGCATATACAAATCTACACTAATAACAAAAAATGGTAAAAATTACTACTCCAGATCTCTTTTTTGTAAATATAAGTAGTACGAAAACCCATAAGTATAAAACTCCAATAAAAAGAACGTTGGGCAATCATTATCTTTAAATATAAAATAGTTCTTAACTGTATCTTACATCAGTAGAACAATTAGCCAAAGTGTGATTCAAGCTAGAGAGACTCAGTACTTGACGCAGTCATCTGTTTTTCTAAACCACTCTTGTTAATAATTCATCCGGTACCTATTCAAAAAGACTTGGCAACGTTAAATAATTATTTTTGCAAACATATAATCAAATTTTCGATCCCACGACAAGAATAAAAAAGCATGACCATTTCTTTAAATACATATATAATCTGATCATGGAACCTACGTTAGATAATATTTTATCGACATGAAGTGGGAGTAAAGAAGTTTGATCTATATGTACTTTACACTTGATAAAACATTTGTGGTTAGTAAAATAAGAATAAATATCCAACGAGCAAATTAGTTATAATTATGATATAACATATAAAGTGAATACAACTAGCTAAAACACAGACCAGGTGAATATTGTTAAAAGAACACCAAAAACAAAATATTTGTTCTGTAGACTGGAACAGTTTCTACCTTTATAATTAAACACTAAAAAAGTAGACAAATTAACGTAAAAGAAAACAACCATATTCCACCGTACGATCTTTAACAATGTGCTAAACCCATACAGCATAGTAAGCTTTATTTACTTATTTAATTGACTTTTTAAACATTATCAATTAGTAGACGAAAGGCGTGCCTTGCGTACAACATCTGAATCCTGGTATCTTTGCTGAGTTTAATTCAAGTGTCAATACCAAACGCCAAACCAAATTAAGTATTCAAGCGGGATTTCAACTTTTTCTCACATCGTTGTAATTTGGTATCGGGTGTATTTTACTGACATATGCTATTAATTAAACAATCTGGTTGAAATTCATAAATATTTGAAGATTATACCTTGATGCGACATCAATACCATCTTTTAATTTACTATCTGTAAAATTGTAGTTATATCAATAACATGTAAATTGAACAATTCTACGTGGCGGTGTTGTATTTGACAAGCAACATGTTTTCGTGGTCTTAGATCCATCTTTTAATACCAGTTTTACAAGTTGTCTGATCTGCATTGAATCGATTGTGTCCTGTTCCCAATTGTGACAATGTCATTGAACCGAATGTGAGTTCACTTGACGTTTGTGCATGGCAGGAAACACTCTTCCCGTCGATGAGCCAAGTGTCGTTACTTTAGGAGTTCCAGCAATTTCTGTAGATTTTGCTAGTTACCTTGATTAGTCTCATCGTAATCGATTTATAGATTTGAACATCGATAAGTACAATCGTCTTAACTCATTATGTCTGTTTGTTTTGTTCACACATCGTTGTCAATACAATGAAATTTTATGTGACTGTCATACAAGTGAGAGGTTTAGCTAGCTTTAAAACCAGGTTTAGATCACCATTTTTTACGTATGAAAATGTCTGTACAAAGTCAGGAATATGCCAGTTGTTATCCATTCGTTTGAAGTGTTTGAGCTTTTGATTTTGCCATTTGATTAGGAACTTTTCTTTTTGAATTTTTCTCGGAGTTCAGTATTTTTGTGATTTTGCTATAAAAAAATATCTATACCGCAGTTTAAATATATGTTAATACAACAAACTTATTAGAAGTGGAAGAAATTGCACAACTCAAAAGACAATGTTATACTAACAGATAGAGATACGAGTAAAGTTTAAATGTGTCAAAAGTTACGGCTGTTGAAATGGTTTCTATTGTCCTAAATACATTCTTGGTCCTTTGATATAGGACTACTTACTTTTGCAATATAAGGCTCTGTGTTTTCTCCTAATGTCTTGCTTGGCTTGATATCTGCAATTTTATTTTTAATTCTTCTTTAATTTTCGATGTCGAATTTCTAAAACGGAATTTTATGATTGCTTCCCTATGAAAATTGAGCCTTATTATAAGGAATAGAAGTATATATTATTGTATGTAATAATGTTTTCACATCTAATTTCCTATCTATTTATCTATATTCACTTTTGTTTTTGTTTTATGATTTGATATGATGCCAAATTGTCACCACAGAAGCCACAACTGTTTTGTTTTAATCCCCAGTGAAGTAGAAGTCTTAATGCGATTGTGATGGTTTTCCACTTGATCAATATTTCAATCTCGATTAAACGTGTAGCCAAATTTACTGTAAGACATACAACTAACTTTGCATTATAACAAAAACTTTCTTATTCACAAAAGCCAACAGATTTAAGCTTGAAGTATACTTCATATTCTTATTTCCGTAAGGAACAATGAGACTACAATAATAAGATCAGAATACTAAACCACCACTTGACGTAAATCTCCTTTTTACGGTTAAACGGGTGTATCATGCATGCAAGATAAAATATAAATGTCAAATTTGATAAACATTCCAGTGTCATAAAGGTTGCTTACATAAAATGCGAATACTTTAATCATTTGAATGCTTGAAACTGAACAACTAGCAAAATTGTCTTATCTACGGTGTCAAGTTACCGAACTTAAATAATTCGTTTAAAATCTTGGTTTTAGAAAAAACCCGATTTACGATTTTGTTTTTAATCTTGACAAAAGCTAGGTAATCGTGGTTTAACTTCCGGCTTCCTAATTCGCAGAAACAGGCGGTTCCATGCTTTTGTAGATAGAATGTATTTTTTTCAAGATGAAAATACATAATCGCTACAATTAACATTATGCTAACTACTTTCAATATATTTATAACATCCATGTAAACATTGTAGTGAAATGAATTACCATGCGGTTATGGTGGTCTGTTACAAATATCAATGCTTTAATGATTGTGGTAATGTGCTATTGTAAAAAATTTGAACTCTTGTTTTTAGTTTTTGGTAATGTGCTTTGTCTATGTTACTTTTTGTGTTTCTTTGGTACATATGACGTGGCTCTCGTCATTGTGTTATTGTGCTCTAGTAAATTTTTGTATTCTTGTATTTAAATTTGGCTTATGATCGTTGTTTTATATGCCTTTCGTGCTTACAAGCGAGAGGTAAATAAGCTAGCTATAAAACCAGGTTTAATCCACTATTTTCTACATAACAAAATGCCTGTACCAAGTCAGACATACGACAGTTGTTATCCATTCGTTTGATGTGTTTGAGCTTTTGATTTAGTCATTTACGAGGGACTTTCCGTTTTGAAAATTCCTCGGAATTCAATATTTTTATGATTTTACTTTTCAAAGTACAGTATTTCGTTTGCCTCGTCAAACGTGATCCACGGTAGTTGTGTATTTTTCAATCTTTTCTTTTACTCAAGTAACATGAATATTTTCAATCGCTGGACAATATTTAAAATATTCACTTTCTTCCCAACAGTATCCATTGACACTACAATGACTAAACAGATGATTTTTAGAATGAACCGTATACAAACAAAACAAACAATTATAGTATTATATTTAATTCGCACAGATGAGTGCACTAAAAAGTGAATTATACAATTGAATGTGTCAGAGAAAGAGAATGACAATCAGTGTTGACAAAGATGACTATATTTTTTATTCCGGCTGATACAACCTATTAAAGGATTGTGTGTACTTA
This sequence comes from Mytilus edulis, assembly GCF_963676685.1. Taxonomy (NCBI): domain Eukaryota; kingdom Metazoa; phylum Mollusca; class Bivalvia; order Mytilida; family Mytilidae; genus Mytilus; species Mytilus edulis. Next base: position 11,787,014 of record NC_092351.1, on the reverse strand, counting down.
GGAGAAACCAGTGGTGTTCACTCATAGTATGCTAAATCAAATGTATCCCTCCAGCTCTATAACGTAATTTAATTTTTATGTTCAAATGTGTTTTCAATGATTGATGGTTTGATGATTGGCAAGTTTGTTTTGCATGCTCAGGCTTTTCAATATCTTATCTTTATAGATGATTTATGACAGAACCATTTTGAACATGCAGCTAAGTTAGACTACGTACATGCTTTGGTGGTTTATTGGATTATTAGACTGCCATTGAAATATCAAAAAATAAATTGCTTCCTGTCTGACAACATGATATTGTACATACCTGAACTATAATTCCTAATGGAAAGTTATGTTTAATACTATGGTGTTAAAATCTGTCATGGTTGTACGTGGACTTACGTCATCATACACGTCATATCTTTAACAGTGCACAAACTTTATTAACTTCTGTGTACTAATTGTCTTTGAAGTGTAAAGACAAGATTGTAAGATAGGCCAACATCGCATCATCAAATAAAGGTAAATTGCAGACATCAAAACAAGAAATAATGATTCTATTTAAAACAGCAGATAACATCTTGACATGCATGTTATTCCTCTATCAATATGCCATCCCAAACCGAATGTCGGGTGACATACTGATATTGTTAGATTATTTTATATTATTAATATAATTTCGTACTTTTGGTGTAGCTTGGTTTTCGGAATTTGATGGATTAATAATTATCATTAGATCTAACTGAATGCAACTTCATGAGAATGCAGTCTGTCATATGTAGATGTCCATACACAGTATTTAAAATATTAAAATGACCGTTGTTGACATAAAACACAGTGAAGAATCATTCAACATTTAACATAAAGTGAAATCAAATTTTAGTATCCATTTCAATAATTCATCAAATGAACTCCGTAGAAACCTCATTGGAAAGGAGCATCATATGTACTACGTTCTTTGGAATTTTCAAAATTGCCGATGATTGTAACAAATGAAGCAGCTAAAATGCTCCAGTTCAAATATTCTCCAATCATTAAAAGCTAATAACATCAAATAGGGACGCAAGTAAAGCCAAAACCCGGAATGCAACCTATAACACTGTTCATTCTAGCAGATTTAGGAATGTATGACAATCGATCAAAACAGAAAAAAAGTCAACAGAACTTGCTAAGACGACAAATCTAAAAGTTTATGGGTTAAAATATTAGAATGTACGACTTATTGGATGCAACATAATTTTCTAAATCATCGAAATTAGGCCAAATAAATAAAATCAATATTTTATGTTAAAAACGTCATACACATATGGATAGGGACCTAGAGTAATGCATGTGATACAATATTATAGGATCAAGGTTATATATACATTGACAACAGGTGTAAACAAAACATATAAAATATTCACAAGACATAATAAACTGACTCAATAAAGAATAACTCTATTTAGATCCAGTTAATTATTATATGAATAATTAAAAAAAGGTTAACACCAAATTTATATTGTGCAGTATAACACATTGTAGATTGCATGCTATCCCGTTATATTTGTTTTGTGGTTGTTTTTTTCTTTGCGTTGATAAACGACATTCAAAACAAAAGTCAGTAATATGAAAAACAATTATTGAGTTCTGCTGCTTGACTGGGATAAAGAACAGAAATATCGACTGTTGCTTGAAATAAATGTATGTAATAGGGACAGAAATGTTACCTTCCAACAGGGCACTGAAAGATCGTTCTACAAGTTTTGAATATGTAGAGAGTGTGGTACACCCCCTACACGAGGCATGACATTTAATGCCCCCATTCATTCTTTTATTTTTGCTAATGTGCTTTGTATTTCTTTGTTTCATTTTGTTTTTATAGTGATAACGATTATTTCACAATGTTGACTGCTGTATAATTATTTTTACGATTTTACCTACTAGTATTATGTCTATTTATTCTGTTCACACATCGTTGTCAATATAATGAAATTATATGGGACTGTCATACAAGCGAGAGGTTTAGCTAGCTATAAAACCAGGTTTAATCCTGCATTCTACATACGAAAATGCCTTCCCAAGTCAGGAATATGTTGTTATTCGTTCGTTTGAGGTGTATGAGCTTTTGATTTTGCTTTTTGATAACGGACTTTTTACTAACGACTTTTTGATTACGGACTATTTACTAACGACTTTTTGATAACGGAATTTTTGATAACGGTTGTCGTATCTAGGTCAAATATGTCAATTTCGAATTGCAGCATATAACAGTTAAACTACATGAATTAGTAACAACATGTGCATCATTTAAGAGTTTGGACGTGTTTTAAGTTAATGACATATATAAAATGCATGCCAATTTGATAAAACTCATTATTATGCAGTAGTCAATATAGGCATTTGAAAACAAATTGTATTGGATTTAGAGCATGGGTTTATTCACTAAGCGAAAGAAGCACATCATATTCGAATTCACTGTTTGAACTTGACTACATTTTTATTTAATGCCTAAATGAAGAAAATGTAACATTTATTACAATGTGTAAGTACTAGTAAATGTCAGTGATAAGAAAACACAAATGAATTTATTTATAAAAATCTTTGTAGTTCTAAAAGTAAACATAACTATAATTGTTTATACATTGGTAAATATAACTTTAATTTCTAAGTACTAAAACTAAAAGATATTCAGCATATTTATTAATACTGGTAAGCAGGGCCTAACATACATTAACTCTAGTGAGTCTAGTGTTTCTTAAACTCTACTAAAAAACTAGTAACGTCTTTAATAACGAAAATCTTAGATAGCTTAAGGCATACAGGTCTAGTTTCATTTTTTTCGAATTATATCTTTTGTTTATTACAATGATCTTACTTACACAATTTCAAATCTTCTTTATCAACTTTTTTTTTTATGTGTAATAGTATTATGAATCCTTGATACATGTAGGCAATCAACCTACATTATACGTCTTTAGTATCCTTTTAAGTAATACTGTTCAGTAGAAGAAAGCCATGGAATAAAAAATAAACAAAAACATCAGTTCAAGTAGTCTTTTATAGATATAAGATAAAATGATATGTGAGATAACTGTCAATCTAAGTCATAATTGTTTAAAGTTAACCAGTATATGTATATTAAGTTTGTGTATTTGTGATATATGATATACGTAAGAGAATCCAAACAGCAGAATAGTTTTTGAGAACTTATATTTAGCGACTTTAACAAAATGAGACGATATGCACTCATAATAATAATTAAAACCAAACCTTGACGAACCTTACGCCCACTCGCGCCTTGATTGTTCTGATTAAGATTGACATATATATTTGTATGATCTTTCATAATATATTAATACCATGCTACATGGGTGATATATAAAATGTTTTATTACACTAAATGATGGATGATATTTTGAACGACAAGTTTGTAAATAAGCCACAAGTTAGAAGTTACAAGGTTTGATTAATGATGAAAAGAATATTATTGTGAAGGTTTCTGACAATAAATGCAAAAGGAAAAACATGTATTAATTAAATTAAAGTGCCAAGACGAGCTGTTATCCAGAAAATTTGAGGGACATTGCAGACTTACATGATTTGAAGGCATGGGCTGTCAGAATTCCTTGTATTTTTACATCAATTTTTGAAAATTTTTCAGATGAAAGACATGTCTAAATAAACTTTGATCAGTAAAAGTTCAACATATAACGATACGTCACCATACTTGATACTTTAATTGTAATAGCTGTCATTGTTTTGTCTGGAACGTTTGATCTAATGGATTTCTGAAGGACAGCTACCGTAACGCGTGCTGGGTGTATAACTAGTAAAAATTCAACCTTTTCAATTGTTGAATTGTAAATTTTCTTAATTTGATTCCTAATTCATGGAATATACTTTTAATTTTAAAATCACAATTAAAGTATATTCTTATGTTGTACCATTGTGTATCTGATAAATATATGCTGATAAAATCGCAATATATCGTTTTTTTTTGGTTTTTTTTTAATCTTAATCATATAAGTTATTAAAAAACGAAATGCAAAATATCAAACTTCAAGGCAAATTCTAAAGGGCAAATCCATAAGAATTGACAAAATTAAACGCTATAAATCAGAGGTACAAGTATATTGGTAATTCGATGCTGCCTTTATTTTAGTAAAAGTATTGATATACAGTCATGAAAGCTCTCAGCAGCCGGATGGTTTGTATCTAGATTTATCATGTAAAAATGTATCTATTGATTTTTTTAACGTTGCAGATGTATGTTTGTCTTGTAGGACAAGCTGGGGTATCAATCCTATGGCCCAGACAATGGCCAAACTACCTTCTTTTATCATGCCCACCATGGATCCTCACAGATTGATTATATTCTTTCCAACAGGAATAATGTATCTAATAAGTACTGTATTCTAAACAAATCATACCCACACGTCTGCACATTGTGTAGCTATCTTCAAACAAATACCAGCATTCCTCTCCTTGTCCACAATACAAGTCAAAAGAAAATCACTAAAACGAAAATTTTATGGGAAAAAAGGGATGAAGAGAAATAAAGGGAAACATGTACATGATTATTTGGATATGTTTAGTTGCATCGACGTCAAAATAAATCTGAATAAAAGCATCACGAACCGAAATAACTTAGCATAAGCTTCTTTATCTAAGAATTAACATGTAATTATGTCAGTTGTAAGTTATAACGCTACGCCATTCAATATCAAATAGAGGAGAGAATCTTTATTAATAATGTACTTTAGTGCACCCATCACCAATATATACGTTTTAATAACACAGTCAGTGTGCTTAGATACGAAAAAATGTACATGACTATTTGTGTATGTTTAGTTGCATCGACGTCACATTAAATCCGAATAAAAGCATCACGGACCAAAATTAACTTAGCATAAGCTAAATATGTTAACAGCTTATAGTCCAACTGACCTAGATAATTGATATTAACTCAGTTATATTTGAATTATAATAAATAATAGGAACATAGACGACTGAAATTCCATACCTAATATAAGCTTACATTCGTCAATATGGATTTATTCATACAATGTAAAATAGCCAACATGGTATCAATACTGATGTTTTTATAATCCAGTCGAACGAAAAGAATATAATTGAACGAAAAGAGGAATACATTGATATACGACGTACAATGCAAAATCTTATGTTATTACTTTTATATCCTTAGTATTGCATACACGTTATATATCAGTATTTTTAAGGTGAAGACTGATATTGTTCTCAAAAAGCACAATTAATCTCGTTAAGAATTATATAACCAGTTCATGCCGAATATGGAACGAATCACCCAGTTGTACTTGTATATAAAGTTAGAAAAAATAAATAAGTTTTTTCATTGTTTATTTTTAAACATTATGAATTATAAAGAAAGGCATATTAACTCATTTACAGGTCAAATAAATTGTCCGAAAATCTCTTTGTTCGTGCATAAAAGAAAGAAAACTCTAGTGTACCCCTATATGGTTATATGATCCGTAAATATAATGTCAATATACAACGTTACACTTACATGGATAATATGGGAACACATGTATTTTTCTTTTTAGAAATGACTATACCGGCTTTAACAAAGACTTGAAGACAACTCCATATGAGCTATAGCACATTTATTCACATCAAATTTTATTTTCCACAATGTAATTGCTTATTTGTCACATACTTTGATAACATTTATTGACGCAAACTTAATTAAGAAAACAAACTTCAAACGAACCAGGAAAAGACGACATAAGTTGTTTTGTTTTTTCCGTATACATAAAATCCTACCAGCATTCCCTAGACGTAGTACAGTATCTCCTGGTGCAACTGCTGTGTATTTCAAAGATAAACCGAGTTATTAGTGAACATAGTAATCTCCTAGCAATCATTTTCGAATGTTTGTTTAGTCTTATTATTTATTTGTACACAGACGGTGTGGCAAATATTCAGAAGTTATTGAATGATAATGTCAATAAAACGATAGGGTATTTTCTTCCTACATTTAAAGTATGAAGTGTTTTTATTATTGATGGTAAACCGGGGGTCCACCTAGATAATTTCGAGGTCTGTTAGCGGAATTCCCCAAGTTACAAAAACGCTTTCAGTAAGGAGTCTTAATTATCCGGATGCGTATTGTTCAAGATGAGCCAATTGTCAGATGAACTAACCATAGAAAAATGGAACGAAGAACATATATGGAAACTCCTTGCACCTATCGTTTTTCTAGTTATTATGCTATTAGTTGGCATACCCGGAAATCTTACAGTTCTTATTATCTACAAGCAGAAATACGACAAGAGTGTTTACAAATCTATAATTTGGAATCTTGCCTTAGTGGACCTTATGTTTTGTATGATAGGAATACCATTTAATATACTCCGCGTGGTCCGATATTACAATTTTAATGAACTTTGGATTTGTGTGAATTTTATTGTGCTACTGATGTTTTTAATTCTATATTCAACGCACTTGTTAATGCTTCTATCAATCTATCGATTTCGACAGATCTGTTTGTCCTCAAAACATTACATGAAGTATGAAAATGTCAAATATTGGATTATTGTCTGTGTCTGTTTGTCTATTGTATTGTCTGCGCCACAGTTTGCTATACCTAAACTCGAAGATACGGACCTAGGAAACAACATAACTGGACATACATGTGCTATATCTTTGTCACATCCGTCTATATATTCAACCATTTACACATACGGATGTCTTATTCTTTACTCGACGTATACTATTATTTTAGCAGTTATTTATTCCATGATTGGAAGGAAAGTGTATGTTCAACGCAAATCAGCACTGCCATATACAAAAACAGAAGATCGTAGTATGAAAATAGTTTCTCTGAAGACAACAAAGGTAGCCTTTACTATATCACTCGTTTTTGCGATCAGTTATATACCAGTGTTCATTCTCCAGATTATTGATAAAATGATAAATGAACAAGATTTAAATTCACTTGAGTTCTCGACGATAAGAATCACGGAGAGACTGTACATAGTAAACCATGTTGCTAACCCTTTTATATATGCTGTTTTTGACAGTCGCTTTAGACAACATTTCAAGAAACTTAAATTCTATAGAAAATGCGTCGGGCAAAAAGAAGAAGATGCAGAACTGAATAACAAATAAAACGATTAACTGTATAATACTTTGATTGATTGTGAACAAAATATCACAGAAATATGTGTAGTCATCAAACAAATTGTTATAGTACTTTAATTCCTGTTCTTTTTTTACGTTTTTGTAATTCCTACATTCACATATAACCTGTCGTCAAAAACATACACACATCGAAATAAGTTTTCTCTGGTATAGATTATCGAAAACGAGAAGCCGATGAAACGGAGATAATGAAAACCATCAGAAGATAAAGGTCAGCATCATGATCAAAAAGTTATTAGAACAACAGACAACACAATTGCCATTAAAAAACCCAATTAACTGTCTAAAAACATGACTCAGAAATCAAAAGACAACTCTGAAGAATCACAAGTCCAAACAATACAGCAGTATTACAAGGCAGTATATTCATCTCACATTTCACTGAAGTTAATACAACTGTTTTGTAGGGGTCTTATCATTTCTCCTGAGAGCCTTTAACAGTAGAGACATGACATTAGTATAGACATTATTATGATCTAAACATACATTTTGATATAAAGTTGCCAAGAGACCAAACAAATATCATGAAAACATAAAATAGATGACATCGGTTTCTTAACTTCAAAAGAATGCAATTTTATTTTTTTACTTTCTTATCTAACTTTACTTTATACTATTATATAATAGAACAATTTGATAAATCATCAGTTATGCTTTGAGTTAAAAGTGATGATGACAACCGAAACAACATATCGTCCTAGAAAAACAACATTGTTTTTAAATGAAAGGGAGAAAAGATAAGAATTGCATTATCGGTTACTTTCAAAATCGCAACACTTAACTCCGAGTATAGAGCATGTCCTTGGCAAAAATTACTAGGAATAGTAGATCTATGTCACCTGTCGTTTGAACCGGCATCCGTATCGAATTTGTCAAAGTAAACCATTTTAAGTACGGCCTTCAACACAAAGCATTCGATCACAAGGAACAGCAAGCTATAAAGGGCCCCAAATGATACATTCAAAGAGAAAAACCAACGGTCTAATCTATTTAAAAAACGAGGAACGAAAAACTATTATGTACCACATCAACAAACGGCTACCACAGAACCTTAGGTTCATAACTGAAGTAAAATGAGTAAGTTGCAAAGAAATGGGAAAGGTTTCAACGTTTTAATAGGAGCCAGCCTTCACCAAACCTAAAACATGAGTGTAAAATCACAAGATAAAAAGACACACTATGAATTATCAATTGAAATATACGGACAAATTTGATCTATGACACAATGTTAATACAAAATTATTAAAACAAGGGCGTTAGAAGTAAAATGATATCAGATAGACAACTATAACCTTGGACAATATACCGCCAAAGAAATAAACGTACATAAATTGATACACATGATTTTGTAGTAAGGTATACTAATGTGGTTCCATTCTCAATTTTGTAGAGTACTGAAATACATATTTGGTTATAGGACAAGTACAAGAGTGAAACATGATATATAAATAAGTCAACAGTAAATAGCAAATAAAGTCATCATAGATACCAGGATTACATTTTATATTAACGCCAGACGCGCATTTCGTTTACATAAGACTCGTCAGTGTTGATCAAATCTAAAAAAAGTTAATAAGGCCAAATAAAGTACGAAGTTGAAGAGTTGAAAAAGGCATTACAAATTGTACCTAAAGGTAAAATTAACCCGAAAGTACGATTTGAGAGTACTCGCAGTTACTGAAAGCTAGTTCTCAAATAAAGAAGGCGAATAAACTGACTGTGAACTTTGACTAGGATACAGTATCCGGTTCAAAATATTGTACGATTAATAGATCTTGTCATCGCCCAAATATGACTTAAACAAACTATATTTGTATAAGATTTGTTCTATTTCTGTAATCCCCAGTAATAAATTATAAATGAAGCTGTCTAAACGCCCTTCATGATTGATGGTGAATTACTCCTGAATGTTATTACGAGTTTTTTAGAATTTTGTTTTACCCCGATTTTTATTAGGTTATAAATTAATCAAATGCGAATACATTCTAAGCACATTCAATTTCAGTAAAAATCGATTCTGTCCACTTCCATTTTAAACTTGTTTAATGGATTGACGTTTCATTTATTTTATTTGTGTCAAGTGCCTCTAAATCTTTTAGATGATTATACAGAAAATGCCTTTTTGCAATTTTAAGATGTCAGAAGATAGAACCGGAAAGGACTAGAGCGGAAGACGTGCAGTTAATACAAATATTTGTGATGAATCAGTTTTTTCACAAGATTGTTGTCATGTTTGGTTGTTATGCTGTGTTAAGTCATGAAGTGTCTTATCATTTTATACTTGCATCTGATATATTGGTATCTCACGAATACAGTCAACACTCCGTTCAAAAGTAAAATAAAATAATAAAATCTGAATGCGCGCAATCCATCTCTAGAATACTTTATGTACAAAAATGTAAATTTATCTTGTAATAAAAATTTCTCCTATGACCATTTGGAATAAACAATTGATGGGATAAATAGTATTAATTATTATTCTTAAGTACGTTAATTTATAAATATATAGGTATAAACAATCTTTGCGGTGAGAGGACAAGAATACTATCCCTTACTCAACAATAACACACAATACAGATCTTCTATTCAAATTACAGCCTTAGGGAAACTACACTGGAAAATATCATGTATTCATTAACCGAGTTTGGCTTGCTTAACGTTCAGGGGGACATATTTCATACATATTCATTGCCAGAACATATTCTGACGTTTATGTTTACTACAGAAATTATCAAAAAAGAGTTTTCAGTTGCCAGCTGTAATCTTAAAATAATTTCCACTCGAGTTGTCAATAAAGTATATTATAAGTTATTTACGTTCATATCCGTAGATATAGATATTTTAACACCCTGAGGCGCAGTCGAAGGGTGTACAGGGTACTGAAGGGTGTTAAAATATCCATATCTACGGATATGAACGTAGATAACGAATTTATCCCCGGTCTTAGTCTAAATGTGGCGATTTTTAGAGAAATTCAACCACCAAGTTTAACGTGAAAGTAATGGGTTTTTTTTCATTTTTTAAATATCTTTTATTGAAATTTGGGATTTTGACACATTTTTTACGGCGGTGTAGGGTACTACCAAATATAAGACGTTATTAATCTAAAGACAGAGAAAGTGAAATGGTTCGAATTTGGCACTCAAAGTTGTGAGACTTACATCATAGACGGTGTGACGTCAACGTGGGTCATTTGCATAGCTTGGTCAGTAGTCCTATTCATTGACAATGTGGCAGAATAGTGATGCATTAACTAAAATGAGTGCAAATAATCGACATAATAAGATAAAATCGTAAGTGCATTATGTATCTAATTATACAGACATCATGGATACTCTACAGAATTCGATATTTCACAAGGAACAACCATGGAACTAAGGAAAACCCGCGTGAATTTCCCCGATGTAATGTGTAACAACGTCCGGGGATATAGGTTAGCAACATTCAGGGGCTATGGGTTAATCCTAGAAATATACAAAGCCGGGGTAAGACAACTATATATAGCTAGCTATAGTTGATACATTAAATATTTTCAATATACTGACTAGAAAAGTTTTCAAAACTCTAATAATATAGTTTGACGTACTTTAAAAAAAGAAACTGGATACCAAGGAGACAATATAAATATCTGTTTGTGAGAAAGTCAGAAATATTCATGATGGCGAAATTAGATGAAACATGCGGCATCACACAATAGCGGATTGGCAAATGTCTGCTGTCTACCCATACAGACATTACCTGAATCATAAACCATGTAAATACTCTTCCTGAAAATGTCCCTTTATATACATTTTGTCAAATCTTTATGCCCATTTACTGCAGAGACATTTTTATAGTAACTAAATTTCATCTTCTTCTAAGAGAAAACACAAATTTATATATGTCTAAAATCGACAAATTATTGATTTATTTATTTCTTATATAATAAAATCAGATACCATTCCTTCTCAAAATTAAAAGCAGGTAGCCAGAACTAAAAACTCACAAAAGATATCCGGCTTATGATAATCACATGCCATTTTGAATCGTTTGGAGCATCATTTACTAAACTTACTTGTGCATTCAGAGTTACAGATACTACGGTATATACATCATTTAATAAATGTAAACATGGATGTTATTAAGAGGTTACTGCTCCGTTGACATTGAAGACCAAATGAATAAAGCAACATTATGCTATAACTAATTTGGTTAAGAAGACATTATTCATCAATATTTCTACTGACGAAAAGAAAAACACAATAACACTTAATTTGATGGAAGAAATAACCCATACCGTATCTTAAAATGTCAACTTAGTTAAAATTAATCTATGATAGCAAAAATGTAACTTTTCGCCAATACAGCATGTTAAGGATGATGAGAGATTCGTTTAATTAAGATATTGTGAACAGAACTCACACATCATGGTTAGGAATGTTGCGATTTGAATAATCTAGGGATTGAAAAACGTCGACTATAAATTTCATTGATAAAATAAAACTAACACGGTTGTAAGTAAATATATATGATGTAGGTCACGAAAAATTAGTAAAATCTGTAATTGAAACGTACAGGGTTAATTACCTGATGAAGTTTTGAAATAATGCAAATGAATTTCACGCACTTGCTATATATGAGTACTTTATTGTCGTTTTACAATTATCTTAATATTAACTTAATTTAACCCAATGGGTACATATATATGTATCATTATATGAATTCGATTTACAACAATTGCTGCAGGTTACACTGGATATAAACAGAGACATCGCTTTCCCGAAACATCGTTCTGCTTATTCATTTCTGGAATGGAACTAATTTTATTCATATGTCCATTTTGTTTTGCTTCATGTTATGAAATTTAAATAGGACTTATTCATCTAAAACTGTTTGTTTATTTATTTGTTTGATTGATTCAATTTACATGTATGGTTAATTAGGTTCGAACTGGTACCTTGGAGGCACTTCCCTTCATAAGGTCTGACGTTATCGTTTTTACATGATCTTTGATATTGAAATAAAGTCCACGTAAACACTAGTGATATAAGTGACAGTACAACAAAAGAAAAGAAAAAAGATACAATTGCAAAAGGCTCATCATATCGGCATGAACAGCATAATAATGGTCAATCTAACAATAAGACAAGCTCGAGGTGGCAGGGACAAGAACAAAAGCAAATACGTATAACTGAAATAATATGTTTTATTTTGGACCAATTATAGTTTCTCATAATTATCCAATAATTTGAGAGCATAGTATTACGTTCATTTATGAAATATTGTTTTACATTACTCGTTACTCTTATTATATAGTTTGGTATACATTAAATCAGTTGATGGAAACAAAGAAGGCAAACAATGTTAATTTAAGAGAGAGACAAACAATACCATGGCAAAAACGACTAAATATACAATGGAATAAAGCATCACCAAATATCTGATAGGTAAATATCATCTGTCTATCCCCACGACGTTACCTAAATCATTTACCATGTAACTACTATAATCCTCATACGAGACTGAAAATAAAACAAGACACTCTGACCTAAAAATGTCCCATTATATTCGTTAAGTGTTTACACATAGCTGCTATCCAAAGAGACACTGTCATACATTCCCATCTTCTTCTCCGAGCATCTTTTTATATACAAGACCCTGACCTACTATGGTTAAATTTCACAAAATGTGACTTGGATGTAAAGTTGTCTCAATGAAAATCATTCCACATCATCTTATATCTTTATAATTGATATAAGCGACAATTCATATATTTAGTTAGGTCAAATATAATGTGAAGATTATTTTCAGCATTTACCATTCTAAGCCATTCAGAACTGAAAACTCACCATAGACACTAGGCATATAATAATCACTCTGGCGTATCATTTAAAAACTAAATACGATTCTAGATTTGATTAGAACATCATTTATGATACTTACTTGTGTATTGAGGGTAACAAGACTCAGGTTGATACATTGATGGTATCAATGTACACATGAGTGGAGGGAAGAGGTAACTGATCCGTTTACATTGACGATCAAATTAATAAAGGCATCTGATAATATAATTAATTCGGTTAAGAAGTAAACTGGAAAAGGGAAATGGGGAATGTGTCAAAGAGACCACAACCGGACCATAGAACAGACAACAGTCGAAGGCATTTTTTCAACAATAGGTTGATGAATGAAGTAAACTGTATTACATTTTGATTGATGAAAGAAGTACCTGGAACATTCAACCTTGTTCAGAATAAAGTATAATATTTCAGACTTGTTACAATTAAATTATGATAGCGTAAATGTAACTTTTCATCACTACATCACGAAAATAGTTATGAGAGTCTGGTTTACTTAAAATATTGCAAGCAGAACTCACAAATCCTGGTTAGGAACATTTCAAATAGAATGTTCATGGGAGATAAAAACAACTATAAATCCAACAAACACAAGTTTGATGTAGAAAAAACCCCCGATATAATGTAGGTCGCATAAAAGTAGTAAAATCTGTAATCGAAACGTACAGTGTTAATAACTTGATGAATTTTAAAAATAATTCAAATGAATCCTGTGCACGTGAGTTTTTTATTATCGTTTTGGAAACATATATATTAACCTTAACTGATCTTACTAAATAGGTTAGAGTAAACACATATCTATCATTGCATGAATTAGTTTCAAGATCACTGCTGACACGTTAGCGTACATTGTATTCATTACAGAGGCATCGGTTTCCGGAATCACTAATTATGTTTATTAATCACTGAAATGTAACTAATTTTCTTCAATGTCCACTTTGTTTGCTTCATGTAATTAATCTAATATGGCCTGATCTATTTATAGATGTTTGTTCATGTGTCTGACGTATTCAAATTTCATTCACGCCTATTAAGGTTTGAAGTGGTATACTGTGGTCTCTTAAAATAAGTTATCTATGACAAAACGTTTTTTTGTTTGAATTGGACGAGATTAACAAGACCTTTCTCATATAAACCAAATTACCAGCGGACACTCAACCTAAAAAATAGTTTCTGACATACAAATATTTGTACAAAAATATATAGCTTAAACACAATTTGTCTCTAATAAAAAGTTTTCATCATAAGTTATGATTACAATCAAAGGGCCCTCGATGAGCAAAGTAATTTATTTCAATGATTTTGATAATTAACACAATGAATATGCTATAAATCATATAAAAATGAATTTAATAATCTCAATTAAGTATATGAATAACAGTCCCACATACAAACACAATATAACAATGAGTGTCCAAAGACTCGACTAATCATTATAGGTATTAAGCACATACACAGAACCAGCAAAAGGCAAAAGGCAAGTAGACAAGAGACATAAGTAACCAATTGACGAGTACTCCAAAATGTGAAAATTGAAGTGACCAATGAGATAAAATATTCGCTAGAGTCAAAATAACTACTTACAAGAAATAAAATCACATAACAGGAACACAATTTTTTATGCAACGTTTTGCTCAGATCGAAGACATCTAAAAATGTCAATTTATTATCGCTTTCTGTAACACATGCATCACTTTAAATTTACATATTTTGTTTTTATAATCATTTTAAAGCTGTTTATATAAAGAATGAACCAAATAACCTTGAAATTAAGATATGGATAGAGTCGGTTAGCTTAATAACTCTCTAGGGGTTTGCAGCAATAATTACGGAATTTTAATTAAATACAAACCTCATTGTGTCAAGGCAACCAAAGATCATCAGTCACGCCAAAGTTAATAAAACCAGCAATCTTAACGGCCAGGCTGCGTAACTTCCTGGAATTTCAAATTAATAATGAAACAAATTAATTTCACCTAAGTGTTTAGTTTCCTTTTTCTGAAAAAGTGTAAATGACCTCGCATAGATCGATGTTTTATGATATGGAGTGTATAACAAATATTGATACACCATGGGAAACATTTTATATAACTACGACTTGTTTTCTTTTATCGTATCTCTAAAATGAGCTAGACGTTTTGAATATCATCAATGATAAATAAATTTGAAATGAATTAATATGTTATGTCTAAACATAAACATATCAGTAAGTCGATGTTTACATTTAAACTAATCAATAATGCTTGAACAAAAATATATAAAAATTAAAAAAAAAAAAAAACATTGATTCAGCAGTGACAGTTTAGATTAAAACCAGTATCACTTCAACTCCTGCTTGTCATATTAAAATCGATTATTTGAAAAAGAAGCATACTTCAAGACATAATAACAGTTATGATTTTTCCTAAATATAGATACAAGTAAATTGGTTAAAAAGGAATGAAACAAATTCAAAAACCACCTGCAGACCTTCGTGGTTATTGAATGTGCTACGTTAGCATACACGGTTCTTTCAATTCGATGCCAATAATACAAACTATCCCGCTAACATGTTTCACCCCGCCACATTATATATGTATGTGCCTGTCCCAAGCCAGGAGCCTGTAATTCAGTGGTTGTCGTTGGTTTATGTTACATATTTGTATTTCGTTCATTTTTTAAAATAAATAAGGCCGTTAGTTTTCTCGTTTGAATTGTTTTACATTGTCATTTCTGGGCCTTTTATAGCTGACTATGTGGTATGGGCTTTGCTTATTGTTGAAGGCCGAACGGTGACCTATAATTTCTGTGTCATTTTGATCTCCTGTGCAGATTTGTCTCATTGGCAATCATACCACATCTTCGTTTTTTATATCAACATCTTATATAAGACATCACTTCACTAAACATTGATATTTTGATGATCAGATGATAAGCACATATCATATAAAAATATTCAGCATATCGAATAAATACATGTATATGATTTCTAAGACACAAATCGTAATAGATTATGCCTTTAACGTATTAACAATTAATAGAATGAAACACGATGGTGTACTACACGTCAGGGATCCTTTATCATCATTGTTTATTTTTATTATTTACTGGTTCGATGAGATGGGACAATTAACAGTATCAAGTGAATGTTTGTTCATGAGATAGGACAGAACAGAGAACACAGAAGAGCTGAAATAAACGACAAATTGCAGATTAACTCATCATGATACTAGGATTAAAATTTTCTATTTACGCCAGACGCACGTTTCGTCTACGACTCATCAGTGACGCTCGAATAAAAAACATCATAAAAAGGCCAAATAAAGTACGAAGTTGTAGAGCATTGAGGACCAAAAATTCCTAAAAGTCTTGCCAACTACAGCTAAGGTGATCTGTTTCTGAGGTAGAAGGATGGTTTTGTTTTCAAATAAATTCTCATTTTATCCAAACTTAAAAAAAACATTCATGAAGTGATCTATATATGAAACAGCATACAGGCAAATGTTTGACCCTGTTATTAATGTAGATCAAGCAAGAAGCTCACCAATAATCATTCAAGTGTCATTATGATTAAAAATTAGAGATTTATTGTCTGAAACATGAACTTCGAATCTCGAAATTCTTTATTTTGAATCTAAATTTGAAATCTGCTATTAGAAATTCAATACCAAAGAAAAATCAAGATCCGAAATGTTATATCCTTAGCTGTCAAATATTTACGAGGATTTTAAGTTGAAACTATAAGGGTCAATAATATATAGTCAATCAATAAGATACGTCCTAAATTCTCAACTGAAAACAAACAATAGTGAAGCATTCAAAATTTGCAATCCTACTATGAATTCATCAGTACTGTTTCGATCATTACCAAAACATTTCTTGAACAAAGATTTTAACTCCTTCAGGAAAATTTACCCTACACAGATTCGGCTTTTGTTCTAGATCCTATTTGGTCATATAGCTATTCAATCTTTTTGATATTTCTACATCCTTGACGTTCAAATATTCGACTTTGATTGCTTCTTGTACAGGTTAATCTAATCTTTCTTATTTTTTTCCGTCCTACAATAACTTTGAGTTTGAGCAAGGAGACCCAAAAGCCTCGGAAAATATACAGATGCGTATTTGTGCTACCCAATTGAATAGGTCATAACTCTGTATATAGAGTAACACTTTACATTGTCCTTATCAGTCTTTACTGTTGAACATTATTTTACTGATTGGCTACATTGGACATTGAATTTCAACTTCAATCATCAGGTTATGAATCCCTGTTGATCTCACTGAACTTTCTTAAAAACAAAGTATATTAGATTATTTGTCACCCAATTGTACCAATTTTTATGTTATAGTTGCATGCTCTTTCGAAATGATTTCACACCGTTATACATGACCAGACACCTATTAAAATCTTCTGATTGTTTTAGTGTTTTGATTTTATAGGACTATATTTTTATCTTTGCCATGCTTACTAAGCATTAAATTATATGACTCTGAAAGTTACATGGATTCGATGCATGTTATTGCGGTATCAATACATCATATATGAAGCAATTACATAGGATGCAACGCTTAGGTACACAAGCTGGTTGCTAAAACGAAACATAAAATCGTTAGCATCTAATTTGATAATATCCCAAGGAGGTTTTGTCGTTGTTATGTTGTCATTTAAGTATAAATGGTATAGTTAACCGGAAATTAAAAACAAATAAAAGGTTTGTCTAGAATACTCAGTCCGAGCTATTCTGCTGATAATTCGTATTACACAACATGTAAAACAATTGAATTTTACCACCGGACAATCAATCAGGGGAAAATAATTTCTGACACACGAAATATTTGTACAAATAATTATAGTTTCAAAACAATTGTCTCCATTAAAAGTTTCTTTTTTCTTTTTATGAACACGACACTCATACAAGACTGTAAGGAACAAATCCATCGATTGAATGAAAGATCGACAGACTGACAGATCGATATAGAGATGAATAGATATATAAGTGGTCAATCTGAATAATTAGTTTTAACATCATTTCATATTTGTTCTAGATAAGAATTCAGAAATCATTTATCACGAAACTCACCTTTACTGAAAAGTATTTAACAACCCACACTTTGAAGTTGGCAGAACAGTGCAAGATACATCTATTTCATTTAAAATGTCACTGCATAATTTTGATTAGATCTACTGCGTTGCACATCCACACAAGATTTTAAATTCAACTCTATTAGAAAACATAAATAATGCATTAACGAAGTACAAAACTTACATAGTAATCAGATTCAGAAACAAAACAACATTTGATCAATCATTTTGATAAGCCTACATACATTAGATGTTTTTGTCTGCCCTTCATATTAACAGAATAATGTTTATAATGTTAGTTGACATCCGGTTCATCGCCTGTTTACTAATTTGATAGCGTTTTTTTGATGACTGTGTGGTATCGGATGATGTGTAATTATTATATAGTTATTAACAGACATTGTTGTTTTATTAGAAACCTGTTTTTTCTACTTTCTGAAATGAATTATTTTAGAGGCTAATTGCTTTATAAAAGCGGTTGGCTTGAATTTTATTCGCATACCATGTGCTTCTCACTTCACCGTCATACGGTACGGTTGAGCCAAAATATATAATTGGATGTCATTGTTGCCAAATAAGGTCATTTCTATGTTTTATTAGATAAGAAAGACCTGATTATATTCTAAATGGTTCCACTGTCATTCATTCGTCCTTTACGACATTACAATTGGACTATTTAAATTCAAGTGAGGCCCATTACAAATGTAATAATTGTAAGTTATAATTATTAAAAATAGATTTTTGTTTGTCAAAATCAGTAATTCTTACGGTTGATATCAATAATCAATATGTGTTTTAATAGAATTCAAATATAGTTGTACTAAAAAATCAACCTTACTTTTCTAATAATTTCTGAATTCATCAAAATGTAATTTGAAAACAAAGTAAGTTAGCATACTGACATACAAAGCATAAGACCTGTTAGTGACCTTCTGCTGTTGTTTTTTCTATGGTCGGGTTGTTGTCTCTTTGACACATTCCCCATTTCCATTCTCAATTTTATTAGCATTATGCCCAGGTCACACTGTCCCGATTTTTACGCCGATGGCAACACGATTATGGAAATTTTCAAAATCGGGACTGATCGTATCCAGATCGGGCTATTCATAGTGCCATCTTTAACCATCGTAGAACCATCGGTTACTTTTTCTAGCCTTCGGGAACAACTTCGGGAAGGGTTCTAAATTTTTCAATATGTTAAAAAATCCCCGAAGGTGCGTCCGATGTTGAGGGTTCGTATTGAGTTCGTATCACCATACTCACCATCGTAATGTCACCGGGATTGCATCTTTGAACATCGTATTGCATTCGTGTTTCCGCCGTTTCCATCGGGCAGTATTCACATTACGATGTTTACACGAATGAATCACGAAGCTACCCGAAGGTCTTACGATGGCAACACGACTTCGTGAAGACCTCGTAATCCCGTCGTGTTGCCATAGAATAAAAGTACGAAAGCGACAAGATGGAACTACGACGGCAAAAAATCCAGCTAAATGTAAGTTAATTTTCGCGCTAAAATACATTTAAAGTACAATGCGCGATATGCACTGGTCAGTCTAATACGACAGTTAAGAAAGACGTTCACAAAACATGGAGCTCATATCATATGATTCTATGAGAACAAGAAAGGCGACAGCGTTGTTTCTATTGATTCAAACGGAACAAGAAGAGCAGCTATTACAGGCTCAGGATTTACTTTTACAAGTAAAATATTATTTTTTTGTCAATTTTTCATATCAAGTAACATAATGAAAATCATAAACGCGCCACGTACACCAACACTGCAGGTACACGTCTATAGGGAAACCAACTTTTCCCTCATTATTCTGATGTTTTATGTATCGTCTGAGTTGTTGTCACACGAATGTTTACTCCATAACCATTTTGTTTTCTATTTGTCATATTTTGCCGCATTTGTTGCTTTCCCCACATCCTTCCTTTTGTCTATATTATTATGATATTCTCCTGGAAAGAGCTCTTTTTGAATAAAAGGAATCAACGAACCCATTACCTTAACTTTAAGATAGATCAGTAAACATGGGCATAATTATGGGTGATTATTCAGACTAGTGCACACATTTTACAGTTCAAACAAGGTAATGCCGAGCTTGGCATCCCCTCGTATGTAACATATTGGGGACAATAAAAAAAATGAACAACCAATTTTCTGTGTATTATGCTATTTCAAGGAGAAAACACAAGTTCATCTGCATGACCTTGACCTTTGGCCTTGAACGTAAAAAATGTAAGATCATTACAAAGAGGAACAATATACCAAATGTGGTTAAAATCTTTTGAAGCATATTGGTTTTAGAATGTCCACAAGGGTGATATTGCCTTGTATTACAACTGCCACTGTGACCTTGACCTTTGAACTTTAAAGTCAATAGCACTTAAGATATTCTTAACGAGTAACACCATACCAACTTTTGAGCATTTTGGTTCTAGATTGTCCAGAACAATTTTATCTACACACAACTTACATGTAGTAGGCGAGGGGATAATAAACTAAGTTTTATAAGAATTCGACAAAAAGATCGATTTCCCGCCATGCATGGCAGACTTGTACAGAAACGATATGTTGTCGAAATTCTATTCGTATCATAAAAAAGTTCAAAGGTCGTCCGTCTTATGATTAAACCAGAAATGAAATGTACAATATAATGTATATTCAATATTGGTCAAACAATTTAAAACGCGTGATGCCTTCGGCATATAATTTAAATGCATCGTAAGCTGTACACGACGTCTTTAAGACATCGTATGACCATCGCGCCTTCATCGTAATCCATCGTGTAGCCTTCGTAATCCATCGTGTAGCCTTCGTGATCCATCGTGTAGGCTTCGGCTGAGATATGAAGCTTTAATACCCGTCTTCGGTTAACCTTCGTATGTCCATCTTTTGCTGTCGTATATAATTTCGGCACCATCGTATAGACTTCGTTATTCATCGTACTTGCTTCGGTCACTTTTTGGTATTTTAACGAGATCGGGACCTACTTCGTACGAACTTACAATTTTCGCATTCGGGTGTCCATCGTATATAAAAATCGGGACAGTGTGACGCGTGCATTAATCAAATCATCACCGACATGACCTTATGATACCATCGAGGAGCAACAGTTTATCAGCAGTTGCATTTTTAATCATCGACACGACCTGATACTAGAAAATATTAGACAGGGACGTCACATAACAGTGGATCAACGTCAAACATTTTAATGTTTATACGCGTCTATTTGTAAATATTGCACGCGACGTCATTCGTACAATAGAACAACCTCTCAACGTTTTGTACGCTCAAACTAGCTGTCTTACTAACAATTTCATTTTTGTTTTCATACTCTAAAATAGAAAACATGTTGCAATGAAAACTGTTACCGTGTCAATAACTAAACTTTGCATTTTACTTTTTGATACGCAATTCATTAGCTTAAGTATCAGCTCCCATTGTCAGTTTGCTTGCTGTTCTTGCTAATAAAGTATCTTCCTAAAGCAACTATGCCAATATTCGATATATATGCATCAATGTTTATAGCTTATCAGGTAAATATAAAAAAATACAAGTAACTGGTGTAACCGTTGAAACTTTTGATATTAAAGTATCAATTGACACAATTCAGTCACATCAACTTAATCAGTAACTAATACTGTTATAATGACAATTTCAAGACATGAAAACTGAAACAGACGTTCAAGGTCTAGGAATAATATGAATTGGGATGATACTATCTCTGCATCTAAAAGTTTAATGGCTTCCTGACACCCGAGATATAACAAATTCTACCCACTTAATTGTTTCATTTATTTGTTCCCGAACACATGAAAGCGATTTGCATAGAACAAGATGGATCAAAGCACGCTGATAGAGAGTAGAAACTCTGCTTGTAGTCAATGATAAAGTTATTTTAATGGCAACTCAATCATGCGTTGTATATTTTATTTCTAATATACGTTATTTTACACTTTTATTACACCTATGAGAGCTTACTGGTATATTTGATATGCGTGTTATTTTTTTTTCATTACCGAGACATTCTCAAACAAGTGAAAAGCATATTTCCGTGGTAATGATATACATTTGAAAAAAGGAGACAGTAACAAGGTGACAAAGGGTTATAAAAAAAACAGACGTTGAAGATAAAAAGATACAGCATGGCATAGGATCGCATAAATTGTTTTAGACTTATTTGACCTATGATTAATAATAAAGATATTATGGGTATAACGTTGGTATTAATAGATATAAACAGATGAAAAATATCATTATATGTCTACGATATTATTGACATGCAGTTATAAGGAATTATTTTCATATTTGAAGGATGTATCTAACGTGAAGTAACGTTGACTAAACTAATATTGTTATGCAATGGTAAACTATGTAGTATTTGATAATATTTGCATACATTTTATGAAAAAAACATTTTAGTATGTGTCACATACATATCATTTATCACGAAAAATCAAAACGTATATATACTTATTGAATTGCTTATCATTAATTTTCGACCACATTGGTTTTAATCATTTCTCATCATATATGATTTAAATATGTTAAGTAATTTATACATATTATAGAAATTGGCAAGCAAAACATTGTTTGAGATTACTCTCAAACATAAACAGAATATAATTCGGGTTGTTATTTTGGACTGTTATTTGTTCTTCAGTGAAATATAGTTTAAAATTTGAATGCGTCTTTTGACACCCCTTTTATTGATTTAAAAAAAAATGTTGATGACACTTATTCATCAACAATTCATAATTGCAATATAGAGTGTTAGAATGTTAGTAGTAATACTCTAGTATAGTGTTTTACCTTTGATTCAGTTTGATTGAATTTGAGCATGCATCAATATCGGTAGGAAGTATTTTAAAATAGGGCTTATGATGAAGTCCGCTTAATTCAAAAGACACGTAGCGATGAAGGGATAAATGGGACAATGAATGTATCTCGTAACTAAAAATGCAGTAGATCAGTTGAGTTTATTGTCAATTTTTTGCTTAGCTATCACACTATAAACTATGCTTGAGCTAACGGTATCTATGTTCCATTTATATGTACACAGCATGCTGCATGCCAACACTCTTCATATTAAACTGACAGGTAAGGAGGAACGTATGCAGAACTGTGCAAATAATAGTTGATTTATTATACAAGGATACTTATCTATATTTTCAAAAGTAAATCCAAAAGTTCATTTTTCAATAGGAGGAAAGTTTAAAACAGAAAGTCCTTAATCAAATGGCAAAATCAAAAGCTCAAACATCTCAAACGAAAGGACAACAAATGTCATATTCCTGACTTGGTACAGGCATTTTCTTTAGTAAACAATGGTATATTGAAGTTGGTTAAGCTATAGCTAGCTAAACCTCTTACTTGTATGACTGTCGCACAAAATTCCATTATATTGACAACGATGTGTTAATGTTCCAGACCGTATGAGTATTTGGGCCGTACGCGTACGGTCTGGACCGTATGCGTACTTTTTCAAAATACTCATACGGTCGGACCGTACGCGTACGGTCTGACTAATATTAAGAAGTTGTCAAAGTTAATTAGATCCATATAACTGATCAATATAACTTAACTCTCAAATAGATATAAAAAAAGTTTAATTTTATAATTGAAAAAAAAACAAACTATATATTTTAATGATTTAAAAAATTCACGCTAAGTGAATCTGTTAATCTCTTGTATTTTAAAACATGTCGATCACTCAGTAAAATAATTGAATTATGATCACTAAAATTGAAAATATCGGAAGTAAATATAATGTGGGAGGACAATTGTTTTAGAATATTTAGCAACTTTACCAAAAAATATTTTTGCTAAGGAACATACAGAACTGCAAAAATGTAAATGAAAAAATATTAGTACGTTACTTGTGGTAGCAAGTGTAACATTGGTTGAGAGTACCAAAATTAGGATTAAGATATACAATTAAACAAATATTTTATTTCAATTGTTCATTTGTTCATTTTATCCGTGTAATTGTAATAATATTAAATTAGTAAATCTGAAAATAAAGATTGTGATTAATGTTAATTTTTTGAAATTTAACCCATATGATCTAATAACATGTATGGTCAGCTCGTACTGGACCATACGCGTATACTCGTACGGTCCGACCGTACGCGTATGGTCGGACCGTACGAGTATACGTATACGGTCCGGACCGTACGCGTACGGTCCAAATACTCATATGGTCTGGAACATTAACAAAACAAACAGACATAATAGGTGATAAGAGGCATACTGAAAAAAAGTATAAGCAAAAATGAAATATACACAATTGATCATAAACAATAACTCAATGACAGGATGTATATCTTAAAACAAGTAAACCCATGATGCACATTTTAGTCTGCATAATAATTTGTCTTACATCTATGAATTGGTCGGTTGAAGACAAATCTCATGAACAAACAGATAAGTATTGCTTTCCAATTGTGAACATTCAATTTCTATGCAGCATCATTTTAGCTGTGAATGGAGTATACATTTCACATTTGATACGACATTATTGAGCTTGGAATTCCTATCAGGATTTTCTTGTTTGATGGTTAAAAAAACCTATGAAATCAAAAGTTCCAAAGTGTTACGTAAGAGTCATCATATTGATAATGTTAAGAAGGACGGCATCGTAAGTTGGTTGACTATTGAAATATCTGTGTCAGAAACCACAATATGTTGCTAATGTCGCAGCAACAAAACCTTCCTCTAGTCTGGATTTATGAAATCACCAAAATTGTTCAGGGTGTTCACTCTGTAACTTTTTAAGAGGTGTTTTGTGACTGTTGTTTGTTTACTCGTCGGTTTTCGTACTTTTCCATAGTGTTACAAGTTGCTCCTCGGCTTTTGATTGTCCGATAGATATCTTTCACAAATTTGTTAAAATAGCATGCTCTTTAATGCCTTTAATGCCTGAAAGTTTTCGGTACTGTTTTAATCGGTTTTTAACGTTCAATAGTCGTTGGTTACTTTTAGAAAGCCAAAGCTATTATTAAATTCCTGGTAATTAGGATTACCTTGTTCAACTCTTCCAGACACATAGACGTAATTAAGGTCTTGATGGTATGGTTCTCAATGTATTTTTAATGACGGTTTATTAAAAATAGACCATCCACGATAACAATACTTTAAATTAAATCCGCCATCGCAAAACCTATCATATCTTTGTGTCATCTATCAACATTTCCCAGAAGTCATTCTTAATGGAATCTAAATAGGATGAGACATTACAAATGCGTGGAGATTAACAGTTATTGCTCTCATTATTAAATGACATTTTGTTTGTAGTTATCCCTGAATGACCAGATAGGTTTACATTTGGTGGCTTTATAAACTTTGTATAGACATATATCAAGGACAGATAGATATAACGCCAACGTGTTGACTTTTCAGTGTCTTGTGGAAAAACGGAAACACTAGGAAGTCGTCATAATGATTGAAGTGGATAAGGAAAGTACATAAACAAATTATAATGTGTTGGTTATACCCCGCAGCTTTGTTCTGTAATATACAGATACAGTTCTAGCGTTATGAACTACTTGCAAATAATTCTGAAGAAATAAAAGCTAAGGAAAGTCAGTTGAGAAACCTCATCGTGACGTTGCGATGTAAAAAACGTAATGAAAGCGCCTTTTCTCTATCTTGTTTTTCTTTATTCAAACGAATATTTGTACTTTGTCAAGAACTAATACACGCATATTTCAATTTGCATAGAGTAAAAACAGAGCCACGAGAAAACACACTGTCTTGGAGTTATATAAACGAGAAAATGTTATACAATATCAGATGAGCACCACAGTGTACAAAAAGCTAAGAATATACTATTATATAGAACTTTCGATTAAAACACCCAAAGCACGTCTACAAATAACTATTTGGATGCAAAGAAATTTTAATAATTATTTCGATATTGGTCATTATCGAGTGCATGCAGATGAAATCTGTACTGAAACCAAAACGGATAGCCACTTACAAAGGGAGAAAGTATGACTAGGAAATGTTTGACATCTTTCTTGTTGAATTGATGCTTACTGGACGTCCATTAACAACCATTGTGTAAATTCGAAATACAAAAGTATTATAAATGTACGAAATCACATTCTTTAGGTGTTATAAAATCATTAGTCGGACAAGGTCATCAACTATTCATTAACCTTTGAAAAATGAAAAATGAGCCAACGTTTTAACCAAAAAGATAACTCGCTACAAAGGGCATTTTATAATTCTGTCAATTACAAATTGCCGTATACCTCGGCCTATACCCAACCGCTCAAAGACTAAGACTACATTTTACATTTTGATCACATGCGTAAATTTCACCATATTAGATTACAAGTGAAATTACGAATTAAACATTTGAATAAGCGATTTTTTAGCCTGTAGTTTTATTAATTATATAAGCTCTAAGAATCTATCAGCCCTGTTGTTTTTCTTTATGAACGACGTTTTGTAAGTGCCTTAAATATTTTCTAATGTCGTTTAAATTCCTAATACAATTTATATGTACCATAATTTCTGTAAGCAAAGTACCATTTAAAAATGAATTTGAATAATAATATTAAAACTGTATGGAAATACATAACAAATAGAATCAGAGCATATTCTTAATCTAATATACTTATAAATTTGTAATAATCAATTTTTAGCATGATTGTTGTTCCACTATTGAGTTTGCAACGTTATATCTGTAAGACTTTTTCGGTTTTATGTAATTATGTTTTTAAAAATCTTAATTATCAAACGTGTACCATTTAAGTATGTTGGTTTGCTATTTTATTTTAGATTTACAGCTTCAAATCTATACAGAATCTAGTTTCTACAATTATGAATAATTCGTATTTAAATTGAATAATGTACTTTAACATGTTGTTATATTTTTTTTTAAAGCAATATAAAAGATAGTTTTTGGAATTACGTCTTTGACTATTGGGTAAATGGTAAATGGTGTGTCATGCACAGTCGAATTAATTTTACATTTATTTTGTTATCAACAAACATCAGGTGTGAATGGTTTAGGTAATTACATATAATTTGACAATAAAAAATTATCATGTGTACTAATATCGGTATATATAACTATTAATTGTTATTGGACGTTAAAGATACGATTCCATGTTGAACATCGAATGACGTGGTAATATCAGTTAGTAAACATACAGCTTAAAGTACTGCTGGCATATAGAGATGTGCATTACTTACAAATGACATGATACATCATGCAATGTTATATAAAACCGATGGTACCTTGGATAATAATTTTAATAAAACATATGAAATTCTATAAGAGAGGGAATACTTGATTATATTCTATCAACAATTAGTTCTCGTCTGTTTAATGATCGTTCAACAGGCATCAATTGCAGCTAGTACGTCATAAAAAGCAAATATAAAAAAGATGAAATTGAATCATAACAAAACAAAGAAGAAATTACAAACGCTAAATCAAAATTCCAAAGTTGGTAAGCGTTACATAAACATTTTCATATGCATAGAAGCAACATGTTTCAGCCATCCGTTAGAACCGAATGCTAATTTGCAATGAGATTTACGTAGTCTTAATTTGTTCATAACAATGTGTTTAGGAGTACCCTATTGACTTAAGCAATAAATAAAGATACCGCTATAGTAACACAATGTTGTACGTTATTCATTAGTCACATTGATGCCACAATCATTTACAGTACTTCAGTAGTATTAGTAGAATATGTTCTAAAAGTACCAATTAAACCTATAGAACTGCAATATATTTGATTACTTTCGCCATTTCCATCATACAAATTTATTTATGCCGTTTATTCTCGCCAATGATGCCCAGAACCACTTGCTCGATGTAAGGTATTAGTAAATAAGATAAATGTCTACACGAGACTTAAAACGAATCATTCAAAACCCAAAAGAATTAATAACATAGTTTTAACTAATAGAATGGTTTGCAAATGTTTAAATAATCTGATGTACATCTTGCTGTTGTCGTTAAAATCCTTATTTTAGTTATTTTTCATAAAAAAATATATACGCAGTCAATAGTTTATTGCTTGAAAATAATTCTGCTCTTTATGTAGACAAAGTAAATAGTCAGATGTTTGCCTTCCGTTCTCTTCTAATTCAGTTTTTTATGTGTAAAATGAAGTTATGCATAAAAGTGAGTTGCCTAATTTGAAGACAACTTATCCATTTTAGATATTCATAACAAAATCGGAAGATCTTTGGAGGAATAAAATTGTGAATAAAAATGGGGATATTCTTTTCAGGCCTCCCTTCTATGGTTCCTGATGATTTTATGTACATTTCAGACGTGCAAGATTGCATTGAAGTCTCTGTTTTAAATCTTCAATATTTATCAGGGAAACGTTTACAGTAAAGCTTTAATCATAAGCAATAGGTAAACGTTTTTCTGGATTGTATTGTATATCATAAGGAATCTTTAATTGAAGTACATTTTCGAAATTGATAAATAGAATTATGTCACGCTCAGCTTCGTACGGCAAAATTATGTTTAGAACATGTTTACGAGTAGACGTTAACGTTTAAATTAATCTTTCGTATTGACATAATCGACTTATTAATGAAGCAATCACTTGATGTAATTGGTGTTGATTGTTTTTGTATTCAAGTCTTAATTAATTTGATATCATTTAAGTATAATTTATAATTGTTTGTGGTTTGTTTTTAACCAACTTTACTTCATGCCACTGACCGAGATTAACAATGGCTTGTTTGATATATAAAGAAAACAACAACTTCGCCATTAGTCAATGTGTTAGTCCCGAGCAAGTAACTCGTCATTGTTTGACTTTGGTTATGTCTAAATGGTGTGTTCGTGTGAAGAATTTAGTGCTGTTTGTGTAGGGAGTTAATAAGTGCTGAGAAAAATCTTTTATAGTCTCGTTAAAATTAGTTGTTATCAAATAGTCCGTATCTATGTATGTGAGCAGTTTTTTTGTAGCAGGTTATTGTTTCGATTGTTCTTTTGCTTTTCTGTAATTGTTCTCTAATTGATGTGTTTCCCTCGGTTCTGGTTTCAGACCTGGATTGTTTTCGCTTAATCGATTTATGACTATAGAACAGCAGTGACTACTCCTGTTGCCTTTATATAATACAATCACCATATTCTTAATTCAGGGCAATTCAGAGTTTGATATACATTTTATTTACAAAAATCGGTTTTGTCAAATAATTATCAATCTTTAGGGATCTAGTTTTTTTCTGCTGTTTAGTTTCCGTCTAGTCGAAGTTTAACCAACAAAATCTGAAGTTCAGTTTTATAAGTTGAATTTAGAAAAAATCATCGCCTTCATTTTGATTTAACTCTAATCAAAAAGGCCCTAAATATGATTGAAACACTTTGACAAATAAGTCTACATCAAGAGTCTTTATTAAATACCAGACATAGCAAAATTTAGCCCGATCTTCTTTTAAAAGTATGATAGTCTATTCATAATTTGGACGACAAGGACTGGTTGTATTGTCTTATATAATACACTTTAACAAAACAATTCAATGTGGTTAGTTCGATTCAAAGTAATTGCTATCGGCCTCGTAATTTTAACATCGTTTATTCTAATTCGTAGCTTAAATATCTCATTTAGGTCACGATATTCACTGCCAATTCAACACTGTTTTGTCCTTCACCTCTTTTTCTTTAGAATTAAAAAAAAAGCGATGACTAAAATTTATAATAACAAAAACGTGCATCTGCCTCTACTAAACGGAAACACTCAGGAAATCGCATGAAATGTAAGGGATGAGAACAAGGACATTTCGACACATTAGTCAACCGTCGGTAGATATGCAATCATTAGGTGGTAATCTAACCCTGACATAATCATAACTATCATGATAGAGGATACATCACAATTACCGATCAAAGGACGTTTGTGGGGTTCTTAGATCTAACACAACTTTGACGTTTACTCCCGAGTTGAAAAACATAAACAGCAACGAACAAGTTCTTATGGTAGACCGTACAAACTGTGGTTTTGATTAAAGCAGTAATATATAAAGTATGTATAGGATAGGTTATCGCGTTTCGATAAGGTAAAGTGTATGTTGTTTTAAAAGAACTGAGCAGTGTTGAAATTAAAAACGCCATTTTTGTCAAAGATACTAGTTGGACGTCGTCAATCATATTGTTTATATCTTTGTCATTTGCTGTTTAACAGTTAGTAATTTCATTGGTTATCATATCACATTTCCTGATTTTGTTTTAGGTGAGTGACATAATAGTATCAATATACAGTAATACCTGTTTAAACTGAACCTCTCCGGTACTTAAAATTTTATTCGGTTTTGGCGATGTTCGGTATTATCAGGTTCATAACGCATACACTTTGATATGACGGTGCATAAGAACATGTTTGGTTTATACAGGTTTTCGTTTTATACAGGATTCGGTTAAGCAAGGTTTCACTGTATCTAATTGTTAATTTGAAAATGTTTTGTCTTTGGGTATTTTTTATGGATTCTGTTTCTATTGAATGCGTAAACAAGTCTGCAAGTACAGATGTTCAATCAGCAACTATCGGAATACTACATTTTTGTTCAAATTTAAATACGTAAAGATTTTTTAACGAAGCCAAGGCCAACGGTAATAACATTTAATCATAGCACATTTTCAAGTAATGATTGATAGCTTGTGAAAGATGTAAATTGATGCTTGATTTGGCTAAACTCTTCTGATGATCTTCATTATCTAAATGTAGATTATAAAAAGAAAGGTTTAAATTCCCTCTGGCAAAGTTAATCCTGGATAGATTAAAATTTTTGTTACGGCCCTTTTAGGTTATATAGCTACTATTTCGCCTATTACAAATCCTTAGCTTTAAATTTTTAGCTTTTTTCCATCCTGGTTAATGTAGATTCAAGGTATACCGCCATCTTTGATTGTACAATCACAGTACAAAATCGGTCTAGTTATTTGCCTAAATCTGCAAATGTGAAGACAGATTTGAAGTTCAATGGTTAGACTGTTTTTTCCCTTTTAAAGAAAACTTGTTACTTAATGGTATTATTCAAAATATTTTAACAAATGTCAATTTTTTTGGTTTTAAAATCATTTTTTCAAATGAGCCATTTAAGGGGAGATAATTCTGTTAGTACAAAAGTTATACTGGGCTAATAGGGATTTTTTTAAATTTTTACTTCTATCAAGAAAACAAGTGCGGTGACACCATGTTTTCTTTTTTTTACTTTCTTAAAACATGTTATGAAGCCTTTCTTCTCACAATTTAATTTTAAATTCGATCTCATAGAATTTTTTTTATGCATACTTATGTGTTTTTTCACTAACCAAATTTTGGCAATTTTTGAACTGCTCATATCTTGAAAAATAGTACGGTGACCCATACTTTTTATTAAATTTCTGAAAAGAGCATAGTAAAATCTTCATTTTGGCAAATTATAAAAAAATTTCTGTCACAAAAAAGATATACTTGTGATCTACCTTAAGGTAAATACAGAAAGGTGTATTGAAAGCATTCAATTTATTATGTGTTGTCTTCATATTTTATCAATTAAGCGTTCCTACAGTGCATTTTTTCCATAATTTGTATTTTCCTAATATAATTATAAGATTTGAATATCGGTGTTCGACTGTTTACTCTATATGTATACAGCTGTATAGACTGGTCTAAGGCATATGTTTACTTTCAACAGAAAGTTCATTGTTCAACAATTCTCTAATGAATTGCTGCCTCATTAATATTCATATCATCATATACCCGTTGCTTTATATTTTGTCGTAGATAAATGTTGTGCCATAAATAAATAAGTGTTATTTCAGATACCTATTTAATCTGTTTTTGTCTTATTTACCAATTATCACGTAATAATATTGACCTTTGAATAATCAATTATTGATATAAAGCAGTGCATACGTTTGCATAGTTAATATTCTGTATTTGTAAATACGATTAAATAAATGACGATGTGTTATAAGTAATATTTCATAGAATATTTGTTTGCAGCAGTATCTAGAGGACGGAGAAGAAACATCAATTCATATGATTGATTGTAATCATCAAGATATAAATATGAGTACGACAAATATGTCTTTATTTATCAATTTGGCACACAATGCGGTAATAGTGAATGGTTAACTATCATATACCATTCCTTGGAAGACAATGTTATAACACGTTTCAATAATGTTGTTGAACCATCAATTCCTGATCCTGCAATTTAAAATAAAGTTAGAATAAATGTATAATAATTTCCCAATAAACGTATATTGTATATCTAAATACATCGATTGTCTGTCATTTTGTTTGTTTTAGAATGAATGTAATAATAATAGCATTTTTAAATCGTCATCAACCAGGTTAGTTTTTTTTTATTAAATTATTCTTCATTTAAGGTAAAATACTCTTAATATGATGATAAAATAACAAGGGATATCTGCTACGTACATGTTTCATCAATTCTATCACGTATGTCATCAGATGATAATTAGGGCACATATTCCAATTCCTCATTAATTCCGCATAACTTCTTGCAAAATGCATTTTGAAATTTTGCAGTTTCCTGAGTAATCAAATCATTTATTGTGTGCAGCTCATTCAAGGCAGTTGAATTTAGAGAAATAAAAATAAAAATCAACCCTTCAAATACTTTTTTGCTCTAACATATAAAAATCTGTATCTGTATCTATTCTTATAATTGAAACATGTTAACAGGATGAGTTTGACTCTTTTTTATTATTCATTATTTTTGTGTTATTTTATCGGTTTAATTAACGTATACCTACTTTCAGGTTTTATCCTCCTGACAGCACCGTTTTGAAGCGTTGAATCTATGAGATATGAAGGAGTAGATGTATAATGTTCTCTTCATCGTTGAATGGTGTTTCCATCTAATATCACAGTTGCTTTAAGTATTGCATATTTGAGAATATTGTCACCATGAAAATATATTTTTAACCGTTTTACATTAATTAGCTATTTACATATGCAGATATTTGTTTTTAGGTCATTCAATCAAGGTTAATGATCCTCCTTGAACTTACTATTTACTGAAAAAATAAAAAATATAATATATATATTTTATACATATTATTTTATACAAGCGACAAAAACTGCAATGGTGAAGTTGATTTCTTATCTTCGACAGTGTTTTACCCCACCATGATTCGAATTTCAGCCTTGGAATATCTATGTCATAGATGACGAGATGTGTTCATTTTTGGTTTTCTGTTTATGTCTATTTTGTTCACATTCTCATAACGTAAACGATCACATATATATCGTGTTGCTTTAAAAGTTTTGGGTTTGAACGATACTTATGTAGAAAGGCGTTTGGTCCGACCATATATAAATGTGTTACTTTGAAGACACATTTTCGTCGCTCTGGGTCAATTTTGACTATGTCGAGTTCGAAAACCACCAAATATTTTACATAATATGAGCAATACTACTGATTATTACAGTTGAGCACATTTGCAATTGTGAACGTTCCGTTTCTATGTAGAAATAGTTCAGCAGCACCTTCATACGGAGTATATGTTTGTTCTAATTGCTACGATCTTCATTATTTGAATTTCCGTGATTCGGTGCTACTCACAAGTTAACTAATACATAACAAGTTCCAAATAAATAAGTTGAAGTCATCCTGTCGTGTATTTTACGTACGCCAGCACGAGCTGGTTAACTGCGTTGCAGTATCTCTTTCAAAGATGATGACTGGTATATATGTTCAAATCGGAACTACAAACACGTCCGTTTTTCCCGAATGTGGCCTAGCGGAAAAGATTTAACAACAGGTTTAAACTTACATTTGCAACACGATGGGTTCCACACGAGCAGCTGAATTTGAGCACCTGTGATAACCCCAGTGTTTGATGGGATTCGTGTTGCTTAGTCTTCAGCTTTCTATGTTGTGTTTTGTGTACTATTTAATGGCTTTTGGTTCTTTTTATTTTTAGCTATTACATTGTCAGTTTATTTCAACTTATGTGTTTGTTAGTACCTTTGTTATAATTTGTCTATCTTTTGTACCCTAGCATGTTGATCGTTTTCAATAACAATGATATTAACTGTTTTTCCTCGACTGGAGTTTTTTTCTAAATGACCTTCGATATATTATATTTTGCAAGTTAGACATGTTATTAATATTTGACAGCAAAGTTCAAAGATCAAAATTATATTGCAGCGTACAACAACATCATATCTTATGCACTGAGTGTCATATAATGTACTTGCCACAAGCATATGAGCTGTGCATGATGAAAATCTACTTTATGCAAATGCATATCAATATATTTGCTTACCTATTTTGGCTTGAAAATTTATTTCTATATTTTCCAAATTCAGACAATTTTTATACATTTACATTTATACGTTCCTTTGTATCAGTTCAATTTTTGTTCGATTCTATCCGACGCAGCTCATTTCGTTAAAAAATGTAAAGGCTACATCATCAAAATCTTACCATATCTGTTAGCCAACAAATATTATTAACAAATGAAAAATTGAGTTTAAACAAGCTACTACATATGCAAAAACCATCTTTTGCTAATTTAGTTTATGCGTTACAATTAGTCGGTTGTTATGATTAGGATTTAATACACTTTTATTCCATATCGAATTTCAAAAAATGTATTTACCTTCGTATGATGTCAATTTCATGCTGTAGCAATCATCAACCTGTAATAAAAGCTAATCTTTGATAATCAATTACTTTTTGTTTTCATTTAGCAACTGAAAGTTTAGAAACAAGTTGAGTCAAATTATATATTTTACTTGTTAGTTGTTGTAATCCGTAAAATATCTTTGCTCTTAATTTGCTATTGCATTTAAACTTGCTTTCAAATGATCTTTGCTATTATGTTTTTCCTATTTGTATTAATGGTCTTGAGTATTTTATATATATCGGTTACCTTTTTTTGCTCCTAAATAAACCTGATCAGAGTAATATCTTTCAATCGCCATAATATTGTCTACATGATTTTTCATTTAAGATGATTTCGTTAAAGAGTTGTTGTGAAAGTCTGAATATCGTAGAATTTCATTATCTCAACCTTATATCTCAATTAACAGATTTTGAAAGAATCCATTCTTTTACACTTGTAATATCATCTGATAAATCATAAATGAAAGTACATTTTCTTTTACAACAGGTCTATGAATAAGGATTACAATTAATGGCATACCTACTTTAACTTTAGATTTGATGTTGGTTCTAATCAGTCGACCATGACTTGGCATAGTTATTCTAAAATTATTTTCCATTAAGGATTGTCCACTATTATCATGATTAGTAAGAGATCGTAATGACTCTAGCTGCAAACAAGAAAAGTATAAATGAATATCATCAAGAGACGGATATTAATTGTAATGAGAAAATTAACAGAAAGTGTTTTTCTATATGATATCTACTAATAACTGTCAGAGACTAAGAACTCTTTCAAGTATTAACTTCAAAGTTAGATTGCTATCATGCAATGGTTTACCTCTGAGAATACCCCATTGATTTGCAACAGACTTGTAGATTTCATTTGATATCGTAATGAAAATTTATGTAAATGTATTTTTAATTATAACCCTTTGTATTGTTCCATCTACAAAACAACTGCATGATTGAAATTCACACACTTCATACAAAATCCTCACGCCTATCTCAAACTTTATTTTCCCAAATGACCAATGCGATCTTACACTTTCGTAGGTGGATAGTTATTGGAATTTCCAAATTATATTTGTTTAGATGTGAAGTGATCAAAATTATAAGTGTGTTTGATCTTATTAGTCTGACCGAACTGACAGAAACACGCTTTGTGATCATTTACAAACTAGACGTCTTTTCACCTCAGAAATTGTATGAAAAATGAATATAAAGGTAAGCATTACTTACTTGACTATGAGATACATGTATTGGTTTATTTAATATAACCCAGGTTACTGTCTCCATACATCCGGGTCTTGTAAGTGACCCTTCATATGTTACAAATGAAGGAGTAACAGGAAGGAATTCCTTTGGGAAGAAATTTAAAACGGGTGTTGTCATTCCTGAATTATAAAACAGAAACATTGTTTATAGTAGATCATTTACAGCATCAATTCATTAGTTATTATTCTGATATAAAGTATAACATACAATATATGAGTTGCAAAACGCAGTGTACTTCATATATCTTTATTTTTACCAGTCCAGAAGATGGTATATAAGTACTTTTGTAAACATATATAGAATGATTACTTATTTAGACATAAGAGCTAGAATTGAATCAAAATGTAGAATATGGAAATGTAAAATAAACTGGTTTTGTACAAAAATTACTGAAATAATATTACTATCGAATAAAAGATATCTATTGCAAGAATGTATATCCCTAGAACATGTAGAAAGTCCTTTAACAGAGTTGTGGTACCGGTTTATAGTGTATATAAACACAAAGTGTATTTAAAAGACATGCTTACAAATATAAATATTAACAATGATTAAGACATTTTGAGAAAAAGAGAGGCGAAAGGTACCAGAGAGACGTTTAAATTCACAAGTCGACAACAAAACGACGACTCCATAGCAAAAACAAAAGAACTTTACACAAACAATTCACACAAAATACAACATATTAAAATAAAGACTGGCAACATGAATTTGACCAAAATCTGGTAGTGATTTCCTATGCTTTAATGGATGTACAGATCCTGCACAAAATGTGGCACCAAACGTGTTGCTCATGTTAGTACAAACCTGGTAACAATTCCGTTAATGAGTCATGTTCGGTTTGTCACATGCGAGAAAAAGGGACAGGATTGTTGTTTCGACATTTAGAACGTATCCGCTATCATTTGTGAAACAGACATTCCACAACGGTCAACCAACTTGTGATGGCGTCCATAACATTTACCAAGGAATTATTTCAACTTTATCTCTTGGAAATCTTAGGTTTATAGCTTCGTTTCGTGCATCAACTCTTTATTAGGGAAATTATGATAAGAAATAAAAGCTATATAAATCGTATCAACTGGGATTAAAATATATTCCGTATGCAGGCGCTTCCAGAGTCAACTCTAAACTTATACCAGTTGCAACACGACAGTACTGACATACTGCACACATACAATCCATTTTGAAATAAAAGACGAAAAAAAAAAGTTTCTAATATTTTAGAAAAATTTATATAGACAATGTATTTACCATGTGTTAAATATGAAACTTTTACTGGAGTTAGCGAAATGATAGTGAACAAGATTTTCAGTAGAGTAACGTAAATTAATAATATATTAGAAAAATATAGCATATGTTTTAATGTGTTAACAATAGTATTACCTTTTGATCGAACTTTTATTGCAGCTCGTATTAAAATATCTAAATAATCGTTATCATGATCTGTTACCTGTAAAAAATATGATTCTGACAGTTGAATTGCCAAAGTGCATCAATATAATTAAACGGATAAATTAGCTGAAGATGTCAACTAATTCTGATTTCTAGCCTGACTTGATAAGTGCTCGTTTGGTATGTTTTCATTTATAGATATATGAGTTAATCAAAATGTTGAACAAATGAGTAAATTCATTTTCTAAACCTTTTAGAATTAAAGCATTCCTCAACACTACATACCAATCTTTAAAATTATGTGTTAAGTACTCAAGCTTTGTTTCAAGTTCGAGTGTTCCAATATATAACGATGGAGAGCCAGATATTGAAGAATCCTCCGAAATGCACCACAGTCGAATGTATTTGAATTAAAAGTGTAAAAAGTAAAACAACAAAAATACTGATCTCCGAGCAAAATTTAATCGTTAAGTCCTAAATCAAGTGACAAAATAAAATGACAAAACACATCAAACGAATGGACATAATGGTACACAGTTCCCGCGGGAACGTTTTTTCAGGTATATAACGCTCTCAGAAAGCTTAAGATTTATTTTGTGTATATTGTGGTATACATGTATATAGTGTAATACGCATACTGAAATGAATAGTAATACATTCAATAAATACCTGCGCCAATATTGATAGTGCCGCTATTCCATGAGGGGCATTTAATGCTTGTGAAATGTTTTTATTAATATCAGCATTATATCCATACAGCTGGATCTGAAATGATGTTTTGAAAATAAGGTTGTGACAGATGTTTAATAAAAGAGGGACGAAAGATACCAGAGGGACAGTTAAATTCATAGATCATGTTCCACCTGTGGCATAATCCGTCGTAATAACACTTACGTGTATATCGAATAACAGAAAAAGTTGAACTAAAAACGAGTCTTAAGACTAATAAGTTGTAACATAAACAATTATTTTGAAAGTTTCAATTAAATCTCTTAGTTCTAAATATTGACAACAGTATAAATAAATAATTGTATAATAGACTTACACTGTTAAGTTATGGATCTTTTTTTAACAAGGACATTATTTTGTTGAAAAATTTGCAAGATCGTGAATTACTAATTTTCACCTATGCAAAGCGATAATTTCGAAAGGGACTTCAACAATACTTTAACCTTTTAACAATAAAAATAATCTAAAACGACGAAATAATTAGAAGTAAGACGAGCAAATTAATTAAATGACATCATTAGTAAGAAACCGTTTAAAAGTTGTCCATTACTAAATTTATATGAAAATAAGGTTTCATCCCCCTCAAGAAAATATGACCTTAGATGAATTTGACCTTTTATTTGTGTCTTTCATAGTACTCTTACTCTTCAATTTTGTTCGGTTCTTATACATCCTTGTGTTGCAAATATTCCGATTCGAGCGTTCCTGATGAAGGTAAACCCAGAAGAGCGCTCTGAACGCATAACTTTATCACTGGATGTTTTACGTTATTTTAGAGAACATAATTCAATGTATAAATATTCCAAGAGATATTCGAAGAAAAACACCAAAACATGGTGATAAAATAAAATATGTCAAATGACAACTTTAAAAAGCACTTCACCTAAAACTAAGATTGGAGCGACTTGAACAACTTCTAAATCTTGCGGATCAATACATAGAGTTTCTGTTTCACAAGTGCCACTCACCATGCGTGTCTTGGCTAGTAAAATATCAACGATAAGTAAAGGAGTGGTTACCGTACAAAAAGCTGAAAGTATCCGAGATCCTCTTAGATACATATATCCCATTACGTTCATCCAAACATGGTCTTTAATTTGGAAAAAGGATTATTTTGAATAAACCTTCCTTTCTTATATCAGTTAAAAGATAATCTCACCAGTCAAGGTAAGTCGAAGGATGACAAGGGATTTCAAACTCATCAGTCGAAATAAAAGTGACAATGCCTTCGCAAAAAAGAGAAAACCACCAAATAGACAAACAAAAGTAAACAAAACATAACCTAGAAAACTTAAACCAGAGCATCCCAAACATCACTAATAACCATTGGTGATCTATAGATGAATCATAAGAGTAAGTCTACCATGTTCCCCATGTCGCAGCCGTAATAAGAAGATTTCGATAGTTGCAATATAAATATTCAGGGTCGTTAATTGCAATGACTTGTCCAAAATAACGTAGAAAATAACTAAACCTCTTACAATTCTTGATATTTTCTAGACACAATTCCAGGAAAGCCAGGTCTCATTATTGAATTGATCGTACAAACAATATCTGACAAGGAGTTTAATAACTTGCTATTACTTTATAGTTTTCAAATTTCATGTAGCCTGGCAAGTACTTGCATCATGTCATATTCATAATTTTTATCTTTAATGCATTCCTTTATTTATGATTATCCCGATTCTCACATATTAAGGGACGCTTTTTATAGTTTTTTTTCTAGAAATGTGGTGTAAAGTTAAAATTCAGTTGACCGAATTTAGCTTTCTGAAGTATAGTACCTTCATTGTCAATCAATAATTAGACATTATTGATTGAATTTACCTTATTTATTGGGAAGGTCATAAAGACCTTCCTTTTTATGTTTATCGTGTAATACTTTTGTACAGTCTGTCTCCGATACCTATTAGCTATTCAAGTATGAAGGCGTTCAATCATTTTAAGCGACATAAAAGAGTAATGTGCTTTTTACACGACACCTTTACCTATTACAGTGCGTCATAACCCATTTCAGGATTATTAAATAACATCTAGAAATAGTTATACGGTAGCCTATATAAAACAAACAACTTTGTAATAGCGTTACTATTTGTCTAAAACATGTTGTAACTGAAAAAAAGAACTTTGTTGCAAAAGCCTATTGTGTAAACGCATCTTTTGCAGTTCGGGTAGTCCCCTCAGATTGTTTGGTACCTTCATAAGTCCTAATCGTTTTACGAAAAATTTGAATTCGAACATTGATAAAATTCTGCTGCAAATAATATGTAGACTGATTAGATACATATGTAAACACGTCTCTTATGAGTCTTTTATAGACAAAACGCGTTTAGCGTACTTTATAAACATCGAATCTTTGCTGGGTTGTTTAGACAAATGAATTGCTGTCACTGTTGAACGTTAACGTCTCGTTTCTCACCTGTGTGTTGACAAAACATGATCACTGATATATACATTTTTGGGGTAAACTTACTGTTTATCAAATGATTTATTTAAAGCATAATGGTTTTTCTACTACTTACATAAAGACAACACACACAGTACCTATCGAAGAATACAGATGGATTTACCGAGACGAAAAGACCGTATGACGTACACATATATTAGCCTGGTATCTTTCAGAAGTTATAACATCACTGGGTTGATGCCACTGCTGGAGGACGTTTCGACATCGACGGTAAACAACAAAACAAAAAGACACAAACTAACTATCGAATACTACAAATGTACAATCATGTACTTAAAGCTCATCAAAACATTGTTTTAAATAATCAGTAACATGTTGTCAATCACAATGTTTTCCCAGTCTTACATATAAGTCTGTTCATTCATCAGGTGTAATGCGCAGTTTGCATGATAACTCTAGGAATTATGCACATCAAAAACTCAAGTATCGACAGAATGCAATGTCTTTCAACTTTGTATGTATTTCATAAAACAACCAAACTTATTAGATAAACTTTGATTACTTACTTCTAATGGGAATTTCTTTCCACCTATACTGTGTTCTGATCCTATGCTGTCGTGATCTCCAAAATGAATTTTTATCTCGTACAATGTATATTTATAAGATAGAGGTCCACCAGTTATATAAAATGGTTTTGAATTGGTATTATTGATTAACAAGGATACATCATGTCCATTGTTTTTAAAAAGGCCATCAATCTGAAATTAGAAAAAAGAATATTATTAATAAAAGTTGTAATAGGTTATAAATAACCAAATAAAAAAGTCGGGCAGGTTTTGAAAGTATCATTTTACAAAGATATCACTTATTATCATAATTGACATTAGTCTTAATCAATAATAGTGTAGTTAATACATCATTACTTTGAATCATAAGCAACTTTTGTAATAAACTAAACGAAACTGTTGTTATATATAAAGATGATTATATGGAAATGTGGTATAGAATTTGCTCATTGGTGAACGCCGTGTGGTAACCCATAGTTCTTCACCTCTTTAATTTGGTCTTTTGTAGAGAGTTGTCTCAATGCCAGTCATATCACATCTTCTTTATTATGTTGCAAATGAGATAACATTCAACAAAAGTTCAAATAAAGTGAAAGTTATCCAACTGCAGGTATCCCTGATTGATAACATATTTAAATCAAGGAAATAATTAAGGAATGACTGTAATACTTTTTTCTGTCTATGAAGAAATAACATAAAAAAAATTGATTCAGATTGGATAATCTGCGTAGCTAGTTTTATTTAAGTGTATACCACATTTTTGATGTTATTTCGGCAAGACAGAAAAAAATATTACAGTAATTTCATATGATTTAATCTTAAACTCCATTTTAAGACCGAGAAAATCATAGAAAAACGTTTAAGACGTCACGATCAAATGACAAAACTAAGTCTATGAGATGATAGACAAAACGCTGTCAGCTAATTAGAAGATGCGTTACATCAAAAATTGATTATATGTGAATGTTCACATGGACCATTTTATTGTTAGAGATATGTCGTTTCTTGAAAACTGAAATATAATTTTACTTACTTGGTATTGACTAATGTTGAGATGTTTCATATGTGGATCGTGTACTAATATTTTAGGATCAATGTTAATTGGTGATTGATATCTCCCTTTATTACATATACTCCAATCAGGATTATGAATTCCCCAATATCGTGGACCTGAAAAACCAAATACTTAATAAAATGATAATTTGAAATTTTCTTTAGAGCAGTACATATTCAAATACTGAAAATAATGTATCGAAAACATGTGTTACAATAAGAAAACTAAACGAAGATATAGATACCTCAAAGTTATCTTTAAATTGACAGCAAGCTACACTATCAAATATTTGTGTGAGTGTGAGTACTTGATATAAATTTGATAGCTTTGGTGCAGTATAGTTCGTGAGTTGAATTAATATTGAATTTTAAATAGTCAATCATTATCAAAGAAAAGATAATTCACCTGTATCAAGTGTTCATAAATTTGGTAATGCCGTATAACATGATAAAGAGTTGTTAATAGGAGCAATCAAAGACAGACATGCAATACCATTGATATAATAAAAGACAAAAGACAAACAACCAATAAAACTTAAAATTGGTCAACAATTACCAGTGTCTGTTTTTCATGTTCAGAAGAATTATGACGCATATTGTAAAACATTGTAACTTGCTATTGTTTCTATTTGATGTGCATAATATTATTCCTTTCTCTGTCATTTCTGATAGGTCATTGTATTGTCCTGTATGGTTTTGACATTACAGCGCCAATCGTGTAAATCGTTTCAACCTAGTTTGTTTATTGCGTTTCTTTATAGGAAATCAATAATTATGCTATCCGTATTAATTGAATGCTACCATTAATAGTAAATTAATTGTTGACATTGTTATTTTATAGTCTTACCGCTACATAAATCAATTAATCATTTCTACTGAATAAACTTAACGCCAAGGGAAGTATGTCCTTATGTAATCATATCAGCAGGGATATGATATACTCAATTACAGTAATACAAATTATATTTGACTATGTAAATATCAGAATAGTGTTATATTTAATATTTGTCAATTAAACATATTAAAATATGATGTTATTTCATGCACAAAGCCAACAAGGTTCAAAAACATTAATTTCAGCATAACGTAAACTCTATCATCCAATAGGATAAGTTCAAAGAAATAACGTTTGAAGTTTCACGAAGTAAAACCAATTTGAAGCATACTACTCAAACAAACGCATATATCAAACATTTCCAAACAGAAATCTGAGTAATGATATACCAAGACGAGTAAAATGAACAAATAATTAATCGCAAAAGTAGTTTAAAATATGTCGTACATCTTTCTGGTATATAGCCTAGTACCACTCTGTTTTGTCATTTGATATTAGTTGTGAGGTCAATAAGACTTATACGATATATATATATATATACCTTTCTGAGTGGAGCTACTTTTTTCTCGTCTACTTCGTCTTGGGTTTTAGGCATTCAATGATATATTGTTGTTTTGTCATTTAGGAATTGAACCACTAAAGTAACGGAGTAAATAGTTCATAGCTAGTTTTCCGATTAGTTTATGGCGCTAAAAACATTACAGGTTGAGTTGTCCCGACGTTAAAGAAGCATATGGAAGCTGATGGAAGGACAATGCATTTTTTGATAGATTTATATATGTACACAAGAAATGATGAGGACCATAAAAAAAACCCGACCTGAATATTATATACTAAGCACACATTTAAGACCTATTGGTGACCTTCTGCTGTTATCTGTTCTATGGTCTGGTTGTTGTCTCTTTGACACATTCCCCATTTCCATTCTTAATTTTATAAAATCAGGAAATATTTGAATAACAAATAGGTTTTATCAGTATGATT
The DNA here is from genome assembly GCF_963676685.1 of Mytilus edulis. Taxonomy (NCBI): domain Eukaryota; kingdom Metazoa; phylum Mollusca; class Bivalvia; order Mytilida; family Mytilidae; genus Mytilus; species Mytilus edulis. The sequence goes on along the minus strand of NC_092351.1, from coordinate 11,743,092 downwards.
GCCCAAGTGTGACAGCTACAGTGGTCAACGAAAAGACAGACAGACGTTTCTAATCTTCAAATTATATTTAAATAAAGTATAGAGGACCCACAAAGGAAACTGACAAGAAATGAATGGACCACTTTACAAGATGAAATGGTATATTAGATTTAAACCAAATTCGTGTGCTAGGCAGATGTCTGATGTGGTATTATACACGATTATTTAATAAAAAATTGTTAGAAAAATATCAAGAAATGGTCTGAAAAAACAATGGATGCAATTATAAGGTAAAGTGTTCTCAAAACCTTTAACTTTAATGTTGGACAATATGGAAAGATTTTTGTATATTGTTATTGTAATTTATACTTCATGTTTGTCCTATGACATACGGGTTAACAATTTCCATGCAACTGCTGCTACAACGAACACGTTATCTGAATTAATTGTAAATTTGCGTGACAGGTTTTTTTTTTACCACGAACATGCATTGGTGTTTCCGTTGACTAGACAAAAAAGACCACATAATGAATCGATTGCCGTACACACAACAAGTGTTCCATCAATAACCTCCGTCGGGTACCACCAACAGCACATATATAATTCTATTTATTTTGAACACTAATTTATTGCAATTACGTACTAAAAACCTTTTTGTTTTTGAGTTTGTGTCAGGCAATAACAAATAATTACTTTGAAGAAGAATACTATTGTATTTGAAATTAAATATTTCAATAAGATTACTCATCAAATTGGTCTGTGGCACGTTCATATTGACATTTGTAAAAGGAAACAAGATTTAATTACACATTGGAGCACTTGAAAGGTACATTGGAGTCAGTGAAATAATTCATTCTTTAGACACTGATATATTGATTGATTGATAGTTATATTGGTCGTTATTTTATGAGATTTGTTTTTGGAACACATACAATAGTTTAAATGAAATACATGAATTTAAAATCATATCATTGTCACGTTCAATAACTATGAAAATTATGTTTTATATCTTTATCCACTAATTAAATCTGTGATGTTGACCTTTCGCAATCAACATTTGCTATTAGTTTCATCATTAAAAAGTATGGGTGAAGATAGCATCTATGTGTGTTCCCCCGAGTTTCAAATAGGACCATGTATGATGCATAAACCGAGTGAGTATTTCTTCGAAATGATAAAGTATGCATCGGTATAGTATAAAACATAAAATTGCATAGTGAGTCCCCACTATTTGATGGAATAAGGAAACAATTACACAATGTATTAATGTATTGACGTATATAAAACAATAAAATGAAAGAAAAAAATGTTGAATGGTTTCAAAAGGGACACTTATCTCCCATTTACCTAATGATGTAAATGCTAGCAACTCTGATTTACCGTACGGCATCAATTAAATGAGCAAAGTCGTAAAGCAAGTCATAAAAGGCCCGACATAGCAAACTGTTAAACAGTTCAAACAAGAAAACCAAGAGAGTTTGTATAAGCACATCATAATGAAGCAGGGTCAAGCATATTAAGGGGCTTAACCATCGGACAATGATACAAACGCAATTCACAATAAAAAAAACCCCGACAACTCACTTCAGCAGAATGTGACGGGATTTAGCATGTTTAATTTGCACCCCGTTTGATAAGTGGTATAATAGCACAGAATAAGTACAAAAAGTAAAATCATTTGAGATCGGCTTGGGTCATCAGCTCGATACACTTGAAAGCACAAATCAATTGCAGATACATATTTGTCCTTTTTATATGTTATGTATAGGAAAGTAACAAACTAGCATTTAGTTTAAAACCATGTAAATGTTAACATGTTTTTCCCGATTTATTTCAATTTCATAATAAATATAGATAAAGCAATAGTTACCTGATACACCACTGTATGTCCACCACTCTGTCCAAAGTGTACCGAAGGCTGTGAAAAAAGAGTAACATTATAAGTTAAAATGTACATAAAAAGAAAAGAAGACAAAAATGAATGATGAAAAGAGATTTTTATACTTGGTTAAATAAGTCAATTTGAATAGTATATATATATAGTAAAACAATGTATGATAGTAGTTAACCAATGTCCGCCTTATATTTATCGTTTACTCTAGCACTTCATAAGCAAACGATCACACGAATCAACCAATCGAAATCGAATGAACACCAAACAGAATAAGCCGGAGGTGTCAACAGGGGCAGGGTCGCTCATTCTAAACAGGATCGTCAAGTGGGCAGACATCTGTTACAATTGTAGACAAGAGCGTCCATAAGACAGTAATCTGCTTTCAATTTTTTCAGAAATTGTTTGTACAACAGTGTTTTACATTAAAGGCAAGCAGGTGAAAGAACCCAAAACCCTTGAATAGTAATTCCTTCGTCGATATCATCGTTTTATGTTGTTTATCCTGATCAATAAATGGTATTCAACATTTGTATCCGGACGAATGTATTTTTTGAGTCGAATATTTATCATAAAGGGCCAACCCGTGGTAAAATCACAATGTATTCAAGCCCCCATGAATTATTTCTTAAATCTAGTATACTGTACATGTAGGACTTACTGAAAATGTAAAATTAAAGTTAATTGTTGTAGCTCAACCATTTTTTTTATATGTGCGACATGTACCATTATATTTGTTCACCGTTTCAAGACAGCAGATCCATAGAAGATGTGTCCTTCATGAAAAGTATTACAATTTTAGATAACATATTTAGTGTTCATATAAGATAGCAATATTGAATTACAACGACTGATCTTATCCCTGTAGACCTTCACGAGGTTCTTTACAGACAACAGATATATCTAATTAACTCTAAAATGACTGCCAAATGATGTGATCTATATCTTGTTTAAAATTTACCTTGAAAATCATTGGATATTACGTTGACCAATTTAAAATAAATTTAAGCACATACAGAGTCTCTACTGAAAAGGATTTTGCTGATTTTTGTAAATTGTTGACCGGACTATGATAATGTATTTAAGGCTTAGGATAACAGAATATTTTTGGACATGTACCACATCAGTACAAAAGAAAAATATAATAATACATTGTCTTGTCACTCGTTTGTACGCTTTATTATTTCTATCGACACAATCTGCGCTTCATCTCTGCATATTCGAACACACGCATTAATTTACATTGTCAGTATGTAATGGTGACGACTGTTTCCGGTATGTGAATTGAATTTCATCTATTTAAATCAATAATTCTATCTGTTATGTCGGCATAACAATTACGGCATATTGTTTCCTATATAAACACAAATAAAGTAAATTTATTCCGAATACAACCCTACTAACATCAATCCCCTAAAACAAACAAAATACAATACATTTAAGATAGTATAATAGCAATGTCAAAGATACATTATTACATGACAAAAAACCGCAACGCTTGCACACAACATAAACGATTGACCAAAATAAATCCGACTCAACCTTGATTTCTGCCCTAGGGATTAGTACTTGCTGTCCAAAGTTCGTACCCTTCGTTTCCAAATTCTTTTGGTTCTCGCAAAGCGACTTTTAATGATTAGATAAAATCCAACGGAATCTTACCAGTTTGACTATGTCGTTTAGATGAAAAACAATAGGTGATATAATAAATAAAGCAATTTACTTTCAAATTGAATAAAAAAAGATTGATGGGAATCTTAAATGGTAGTTTGTTTTAATTCTTCCCGCTATATATGCATGGTACTTTTTATTTGAAAACTTCTCTGGAAAGTTATAATTTTTTTCGTGTATTTCTAAAATAACACACAAAAGTCTTTGATATGATTAGGATATGAGGCAGACAACTATGATACAACACATCAATGAAATATACTAGAACTAAAGAATACATGGAGTGAATAGTTAACAGCGTAAAACCAATTCACCATATATTTCAGATTTCAACAGAATGTTAATAGCAATGGTCATCAATTATACCCTAGGATTAAAATAGTTTGAGTATGAAATGGATGGAAAACAGTTGCGATACAGCAAATACCATAAATTATCTATTTCTATTCAATTTGAAGAATTAAAGGAACATTCGAGAGAAGAAAAAAAAAAACGCACAAAAGACACCACATCGTGAAAACATTTTAATTCTAAACAAGTTTTATAAATTTATATATGGATGTGTCGTGTAAAATGTGAGACTAAATCAACAAAGAACTCTGAATCTTCTAAATAATAAGGACATGAGAACAGTGTTTTTTTCTCTTTAATACGGGATTAGCAATAAGGAACACGAAGATAATCTCCTTAAATAGAATAATTGTTTAGATATTATGATACTTAGGTTTTTGAAGCGTCCGTAGACCACACAGAAAATGTAGTAAATGTTGAAAAAACAAGTGAAACTGCGACCTACTGCTCACTGATGATACCCCCGCCGCAAGTGGATAATTTTAATAGTGTAAAAAAATGCAAGTGTTCGGTAAACAGGAAGTTGTTGAGTGATGAATCTGAAAACGCATTACACGGTATAGCTGACTTGTATAAATCCTGAAACCAAATTTCAGAAATCCTTGTATAGTAATTCCTGAGAAAAATGTGACGAAAATGTTCTACTTGGCTATCATATGTAAAATCATACAAGTGTTCGGTAAACAGGAAGTTTTCGAATGATGAATCTGAAAACGCATCACACAGTATTGCAGACTTATATAAACCCTGAAACCAAATTTCAGAAATCCTTGTATTGTAGTTCCTGAGAAAAATGTGACAAAAATTTTCAACTTGGTTATCATGTGTAAAATAATACAAGTGTTCGGTAAACAGGAAGTTGTCGATTGATGAATCTGAAAACGCATCACACGGTATAGCTGACTTATATCAAGTCTGAAACCAAATATCAGAAATCCTGGTAGTGCAGTTCCTGAGAAAAATGTGACGAAAATATTTTCAAGTTGGCTATCAGGTGTAAAAATGATACAAGTGTTCGGTAAACAGGAAGTTGTCGAGTGATGAATCTGAAAACGCATCACACAGTATAGCTGATTATATCAAGCCTGAAACCAAATTTCAGAAATCCTGGTAGGGTAGTTCTTGAGAAAAATGTGACGAAAAATATTCATGGGACGGACGGACTGACTGACAGACTGACGGACTGACGGACTGATGGACTGATGGACTGACGGAAGGACAGACAGAGGTAAAACAGTATACCCCCCTTTTTTCAAAGCGGGAGTATAAAAACGAATCTTTTCTTAAATTAAATTATGCACATTACTACACGTTGATTAAGTACTTCTATCATACAGATGTACTTAGCAATTTGATCTATTTTATGGATATACTTTGTAAATGCAAAGAAGGACCACTCATTAACATGACACAAGCAATATAGTCAATAAGTACTTTGATAAAAGCGATTATACAGCTATATATAGTGTTCTTCATAAGTTATTTATGTACCTTACTATATTTTTGTTCTTTAATTGAGTTATCATTTCCTTATTATCTTAACTCTCGCTGCAATGTCGATACAATGTAACGTGTTCTACCTAAATATCCGTAACAGTTCTTAATGACTTGGTGTTGTTTTCAAAGACTTGACGTTCTTTAATATTACAGCAATAATTGTCTGTTTCGTGATAAATGGGGAACTCACTTGCTGTTCATTGAAACGAACTTCCGATTAGCGAATATAGCAATTAAAACGATTTCAATAAATCAGCCTGGTGTTTTTGTTTTTGTATTTCTTATTAGAAATCGAATTGGGTTTGCAATTGTCACGGAAAGGTCTTGATTTCGAAAACATGTTCGTGTCAAATTTCAAATCTATCATATATTTTTCATATTTAAACGTAAACTAGTGATGGTATCGAGCAAACAATGTGATTTTAGTTTTCAAACAAAATACAAAATTATCAATCATGATGAAAGTAGTCAATTGAACGTTAAACAGAATGTAAATATTAAAAAAAACTACACAATCAGTAATCTTCGTAAATGGTATTAATTTTAAATCAATTTATAGATAAAATAAACCACTTTGAAACTCTTCAATGTCTAAAGCATGTATAACAATACCAGTTTGTTCTATGGTGTCTCGTAAATTTTACCACATTCCAAATTTTTTTGCAGGTGTAAGTAAATATTTTATAGGTTGCTTTCATTGAATGATTTCGGTTTGTAGATTTCGATTTCCAAAGTTTTTTTAAAATTGGTATCCTACGATCATGACGATGATAATGAGCAATAGTTACATGTAAGTTCCTTTAATAATCCGAATGGCTAATATACAGCTGTAAAACCACAAATAACCATGATCATGGTAGAAAAAAATGGAAAATTTTAAAAGTTGCAACACTTAAAATAAGACGTATGAAGCTATAATAAATTTTTAAGATACATAAATATTGACCCATGATAAATTCGATTATCCCTCAGCATGTTGTGAAGTTCTGATTATTTTCTTTGCTTTCGACTAAGATATCTTTTTTTGGAAATGACTTTGTATGTTATGTAAATAGCTTTACATGTTCTTCTTACTTTCTATTTTAGTTAAGTTCAATTTGACTGTGTTTGTCACGGTATGGTATAAACTTGTACTATAATGGAACAACAACTGGAAATGTTTTTATAAATTTCATATGGACGGTGAACTTTCGAACTTGTTTTGCCATATTAAGTTATCAAAATAATTATTGAATAATACATGACTATTTCCATATTAGCCTTGTTAAAATCCCGAGATCTTTACACCAAAGGGCATATAGTCGATCGAAGCATAGTGACAGGGCTGAGTATTTAAAGGCATGGACTTATCTACATGTATTCATCATTTATTTGTTTGCATTAATAATGATGTATCATTTGTGAAAATAAATATCAAACACTAGAATAACACCTGGAAAGTTCAGTTCAAGTAACATAACAAAGCAGTCGAAGGGTTTCTTTAATGACACGTAAAATGTTGCATTAATTCTTAATAAATGAACCATTCATTATAAGATGAGGTTTCTTCACAAAATTCAATTAAATCAAGTCGTCTACTTCAGCAAGAGCGGCAGGTAAGTGTTCATTGACCACAGATCTAACATTTTTGAAAAATATTTGTTAGAGCCTATTGTTTCCCTAATTGTAAGTTCGCCTCTAATAAAACCCAATGCAATACATAATTAGGAATTGACAATCCCTTTGCAAATACGATATATGAAGGAAAGAATACTAGAGTCTGACACCTCTAACTTGATTTCAAGCTAGCTGCACAAAACGAGTAAAAGCAAACGAAAACATGACTGTCGATTACATGTAATGCAACGAGTGCCAATATGAGAGTAACACACACATTATTCTCAAGACTTTGAAAACTTGAAATAAGGTTCAATTGTAAAATTTACCAAACTTCTAATCTAAAAAATTATGATTAAATCGATTATTATTAAAATGGTAACCATTTAGAATTTGGAATTATAAACTCTTTTACATCTTTGGCACAAGACGTAAAATGGGAAACAAAAATAAATGTACTAAACTCAAAGTTCAAAAGAACAATGTCTATATTTAATTAGAATTGGTGTAGGTGTCAAATTTCCTACAAGATGATCATCACCGGAATAATTGGCAATTAATAGGTACAGTTGTGACTAACTACAGGCTGTTTTAAAGTAGTGGGTAGAGAATGTTTTTATGATGCCATTTACACCCTTAAACAGACACCTTAAACCACATGTCAAGCATTTATTCTTCATTCAAATCTGAGAAATGATCTGCAAAGGGTAACGCATAATATAATAAACCTCTAAAATATTGTAAACACAATCTGTAAATATGTGGCTTAATAAAACAGTAAACTGGGAATATGTGCGATCGGAAATTTAATGTTTTCAAAAGAGGTGACGGGAAACATTTGAACGTCATGTATGTATCCCTTTTTGGCTGATTCAGTCCTCACTCCCTAGTTCCATATCATAAAATTGTTATATATTAATTTTACTTTTTTTAATCTCATCTTTTCAAGCAAAATAGATTTTCCAATTTCAGCTGTGTTAAATAGCCTTTGACAAAATGAAATCTACAATCTATTACTTGATATTAGGTATTCCAAACATTATTATGACACTACTAAATACAAAGTCAATCACGGTAAATTGACCAGATATTGCGATGACCTCTGTAAATAAAATAAGATCAACTATGAGTCACTATAGAATGCAGCTGTGATAAAATAGATAACATAACAGTCTCCATGATTAACTTTCTGTAGTTTATCAGACTTTTATAGAGTTAACATTATGAGAAATTGAATTTAACTGTCCAAACATTTGTAATACGATGTTTACTGTATACAGTAGGAAAAACTGAGATTATAGATATAAATGTAGCATCTTTTTTTTATTTATTTTATAATAACATTAAATGTTACTGAATGACTATCGTTTGTGGTACTACCTCTACTTCTTATCTTTGAACTCAACAATTTTAGATGATCAATATCTTTCGATATCTAGTTAGTTCATCGGTATCTATGTAATTAAAGTAGATTTATATGTTCCCAAAAAGTAGCATTTATTTCACTGAAAATATTTAATTTATCCCTTTTAGTGATATATTCGAAAACATAACTGAAAAAACAAGCACTTCCTTCAAACATTATTGTTAGTCAATTCTTCAGTTCATATGACTCCTAAGTCTAATACTATTAATGTGTATTCGATAGTAAATAGGATTACACTTGTTAGAGAAAAGTAATTAAGACACTGATTATTTTTTTGGTTTTACTTCCGTGACGAAAAAGCTTTGTACCAGTTAAATACTTGATATCAAATGTTTAAAATTCCAGGACTTAAAGTTCTATAACATACGAGTCTTACCTGTGACTCTCTGAAGACCAACAACTGAAAGAAAAGTAAGAAAAATCCAAAACTGTTCCATGATACTGTTACACCTTCATTTTAATATATCCAAACAGTCAATTTACAGAATTGAGGAAAATAAATGTTATGTTAACAAGTTACGATTTGTAGTGTGAGAAAAATTAATCATGCAGAGTAGATTTATATGATATTGTTAATCAATAAATCCTTATATGGCTTCTTTGTTTAATCAATGATGAAGGGGAGGGATTATAATAATACGCAAATCAACATTGAAAACCTAGCTTTACTAAATACATTCGGTATTACTGTACTAAGAAGAAACTAAACAGAAACTGCTATGAAAGGATCAACGAAATTAAGCTTCCAAATGATTGCTACAAATACACTTTAATGCGATTGGCTATGGATACATCAGATGTAAAAGTTAACATACATCTAAAACTGCTTCATTAAAACAATCTCCATTGAATTGCAATGGTAAGCTAAACGGCAGACATCAATCTACTGTTTACGATGGAAAACAATTTGATACATTTAAAACTGTTGTAATGTGAAATAGTGATAGGTTGTTTGCAATGTTAAGGCAAACTTTTGTTGCTTTTAAAATCCTCGAATACTCAGGTTACCTTTATTGACTTCTGCGACTCAACTGTGACGGATGGATGCACAATGTCCTGCGCTAGATTTGAACAGATTATTATATAGTTTTTCTCGCGTTCAAATAAAAACTACTACCAAATCTTTTTTATTCAGCATTACCAACCTTTTTGGCAAAATTTACCATATCAAATATATAACACATTACATTTTATGAGCTATTGAAGTAATCTTTTCCAAAAGTGAGTGATATTGGGCAAAATGTTTGCCCTGTATCATAACAAAAAAAAACCAAAGAAGACTGAACATCTGAAAAATATACCTACATCTAACAAGACTACATCCTTAAATCAAATCAATGTTCAACTATTGTTTTAAGAACAAATACACCACTAGTTATAATATCATACATGTAGTAGTCTCCATCTGCTAGGATATTTCAAGAATCATTTGAGAGAAAACTAATACAAACAACAAAACAAATCTGTTTTTGATTGCAGTTGTATTCTTAAATGTTTGATACAGTTGATCTTAAGGGTTTGGATATTTTGTTGTGGGTCACAAAGTCACTTTATCGTCCAGTGTTTTTATGCTATAATAGTCAAATTGACCATATAGTTATTAAGAACATTTCGTCCTCATACTAATGAGGAAGCTTTTGGGTATTCGTTTATCTTTTTATATATATATGTTTTTGAAGAACATATCGTATCAACAAAACACGTTATCAACCTCAACAATTTGATATTATAAATGTATCGGGGATAAAATGATTGGAAGGTAATTGTGTAAATATAGTTCCTGCCACCACTTCTAGAGGGTACCTAACTATTGTTTTGCCTGAGATGTAGTGGTGCAATCTGTTTCTCTAATGATGTTTAGAAGATAGGAAGAAGATAATAATCCTTCTTTTCGAATAATCTCCAAAAAAGATTTGTTCTTTTGATGTGACGTCATCAACCATGGTCGCCTGTTTGATAAATCAAAATCGGAATTTCGAACGACAGAGAGAAAATGTGATGTCATTATTGAATTTTGAATTTTAAGTAATTCCGAACTGAGATCAAACACACCACTAGTTGATTATATAACAAAAAATCAGCAGAAAGAAAAGGATAAATCGGATATGACTATTATTAGACCTTTTCAACATCTCTCGACAACTACAGTTGAGAACGACTACGACAGGTAAAATGTGAGGGGTCGTCTCAAAACTTTAAAAAATTGAAATCATTATTGATTTTATTGCTTTCATTGACAATGATGAGTCCAAATAACATGGATTTTTTAAATTTTAAGTCACATTTCATCTTTTTAGACGTTCCTGGTGGACTTTGGGAAATGAAAAGAACAAAGCATGTTTAATTGTAGTTGATATTTAATTAATCAATGTTTTATCATAAATATGTCTGTTGACAAGAGCGGCACATGTTTCCACAATGTCTGTTAGTTTTGGCTTTGGGTGCCTCCATAATGTACTGAATACTTTGTATATTTTCAATTCACCAATTTGGTGTTCCACTTGAATTCTGTATTCAACAATCTTGCTATTAAATTTTCTGCTCTTTCTCTCAAATGTTATGCTTTACCATTAATTTGAGGTATTGTAAATGGTGTAACTAAAGGATGACGATTTGTATAAACTTTGTCTCTAAGGAGAACTGGACATGCAGCGGATCATTTCTCCCTATTTTGATAAAAAAATCTCCCGTATGTATGTTCATAGATGAGATAACAAAAATTTAAACTACGAAAAAAATTGAAAAAGGTACAAATCTTTTTTCCGGAAATTGGATTTAGAGAAACAAATTCTGACCCGGTGAAAACAAAACAAAATATAGAAACGACAGTGTATAAATAAAATCAACGAACTTTAATTAACTTCTTGTAAGAAACCTAAAGGTCATTTTCAAGGACACAATGACGAAGGGAGAAGGTATGTTATTTTCGGGACATCAGACGTTAGTCTCCAAACCACTGATTAGCAATGTCCATTTTGATTTTGCAATGTCAACAAGCTCTATAGTAATAACTAACAACTTGAAATATAAATTCCATACGCAGTTATGTAGAAAAAATGCACTGCTTAGATGTTGTAACATTAAAACGAGAAGTCAATTATATTTTTTTTCAAAATTCATCATGAAAAACATCAACTCTAGAGAAGTCCGCCGTTGATAAAAAAATAATAATAGATGTGATATTTTCCTAAGACCTTCAAAATCAATATGTTATTATCCCTCTAGAAATTGAATATGTACATCAACTAAGACGAAGATCGGTTGAAAAATACCAATTTGGTCGTGTTCACAAGTGTGATACGGACGTACAGACAGTCCAGTAAGTATGTTTCATAAATGGAGAATTTCATAAAAGCTTTTACACCAACAAATGAATCGTTATTTACATGCGGCAAATATTTGGTAAAAGACTCGCTTAATCATAAAATTGAAGAGAAAGCGGATCAGGATGCCGAATGGTTGCTGTATTTGTTTTAATCAATTCAACATAAAATGTCGTGTAAATACATACAAAATAAGAATATTATATGACAGAGACATTTAATTTTTTATTTATTTGGTTGATATATATTCTGAAGCTATATAGTCAAGACAGTATATAACTGCCAATCCAATATGTTACGTATTGATAATCATGATGGTTTTTGTCTTTGACACGACCCATCCATTTTACCTATAAACTGTAGGTGTCATTAGTCGGTGTCGAGAGATGTTGAAAAGGTCTATTAGAAAAACAATTATAAATAAGGCAACAGTTGTTACCCGTTGTGCACAGTTCATAAATCGGTTGAGAGAAAACAAATCCGGGGACTAAACTTCACTGAAAGAAACACGTCCATTATGGTAGGAAAACAAACGATCGAAAGGAAGAGTGAAGTGAAAAGAACAAAAACCCGTTAAAATACATAGAAACAAACCACCTGTATAAACAATACTAGTATAACATTACATGAAAATAACACTAAATAAATGTCGTTCGTCCGTAACACTTTAATTTTCTGGATATATCTTTATCATGTTAAATTTGAAACCCTGAGATGAATAAATATGCGACAAACTACATGTTTATTGTATTCAGTGATTGTTGACCGCCCAAGTTTACCAAATGACATTTATAAACAATGACAACAGTGTTCCGGCAAAACGTTACATATAAGATACTTAAAGAGCCATGATTTTCGTTGTTTTATATATTTTCATGTGTTCCAATTTGTTTATTAAACCTTTACTTAACAGTTGTTAAATAATTACCGTTTAGATTGGTTTTTTTTTTATAGAACCTGTTATGGTTATCTAACTTCCAGAGTGAGTTTGTTTACATTCTATTACCACGGTTTTCCCCTCACACTTGCGCTATTAGGTGGCCGAAGTTATGACGAGATATTTCGTAGGTAAGGTCACTGCGTACGGGAAATTTTTGGCGAATTAATGTCTGGAAAGTCAATAATTGAATGTCGGTACATTTATAAATAATATGACTAATAAAAGTGCAAGCGCATCCTTAAGAAGATATAAACTTTATATCTTCTTAAGGATGCGCTTGCACTTTTATTAGTCATATAATAAAGTCTTGAAATACAAATCTAGTTCAGTAAGATTATTCCCGTGCTTGCATTTCCTATCCTGATTTTCTTGATAGAAGTTTGCTGCTCACAAGGATTCTATTAAACCAAGAGTTCCAAATGGTGAAGTTGAAATCATCCCTTCGTAAATTTTACGGACGCCATCACGAGTTGGTTGACCGTTATGGAATAACCGTTTCACAAATGATATCGGATATGTTTATTACGTCGTAACTACAATCCCCTTCCCTTTCATGAATGTGACTCACCGAATTAGACTATTTACCGGATTTGTTATCACATAAGCAACACGACGGGTGCTACATGTGGAGCAGGATCTGCTTACCCTTCCGGAGCACCTGAGATCACCCCTAGTTTTTGGTGGGGTTCGTGTTGTTTACTCTTTAGTTTTCTATGTTGTGTCAGGTGTACTATTGTTTGTCTGTTTGTCTTTTTCATTTTTAGCCATGGCGTTGTCAGTTTATTTTCGTTTATGAGTTTGACTGTCCCTTTGGTATCTTTCGTCCCTCTTTTTTGATACTCACGTAGGTTAATTAAACGATGCACCACCGCATCATGTGTCGTCATCAAATAAACTAAGTTTATAAAATAATACTTCAGACGCGTGTTTCGTCTTCATCGGACTCATCAGTGGCGCTCGAATGAAAAAGATATAACGCGAAAAGCAAAATCAAAACGAGTGTTGAAGAGCTTAAAATAATCGTAAATTCCGAAACGTGATGCCAAAACGACTGTGACAATCTTAACCAGATATTAAAAACCTTAGGGGTTCAAATTAATAGTAATAAAATGTATATTTGTGTAATGGTTCATCTTGAACTAAAATCTTTTTACTTTCTATAAAAAGTTAATTTTAAAAGGCATATTGTGTCATATATGTTGTATAATTAGACTTGTATTCATTAGAAACTATCTAATGTGATCAAACAAAGATAAACGTCAAAAAAGTTTGATCTTTTTATATTCATAAATGTTAATTAAACCATTACGCGGTAAAAGCGCAGTAAAAATGAACCAAAGTGACTTTTTCACGTCTTTACCACTATGTAACAGACGACACGCAACATTTTTCTACAGAAGTACCCATTACAATGTCTGGCGTACTAAAGTCATTATATCACGATATTATGATGTCATTTTTTTATATCTATACTTAATTACCTTATCATCCACGCAGTTGATAACGAAAGGTTCAGAGTAACTTAATTCTCAAGTCATAGGGGACTGTTTAGTCTTAAGCGGTACTTCTTGTAAGAGTCTCGATGATTACATGATCTATGGCATTGTTGTATGAACCTGAAGGAATAAATAGGTTTTTATAATAACTGTTTTCTACACTTGAATATATCCATATTTTTGAAGATATATAAAAATATCTTTTGAAATTGATTTTGATTATGAGTTTGATATTTTCTCGACTATGGGGTTTATGACATTACGTTTTTATGATTTCGTATATATTCATAAAATAACTATGTGACTACCTCTTATTCTGAAATCTTGAAATTTCATCGCTTGTTAAAATTCAAAGAATGCTGCAACTATTTATAATTGGAAATCAGTTTAAATTTAACGATATTGTATGTATCTTTTTGGCTCTTGTTCTCGCTTTTGTTCGTTTCTGGCTAGCGCGTCATCTGTCACTTAGAGTACATTTTTGAATTATCTGATCAAACAACCACTGGAATACGTAACACCTCTTTGTATTAATACCATGATTACACACATCTTTTCCATCTTTGTGCAATGATATTCAACACTTTTTAGTGTTTTGTTTTCCATCTATTTATCGGTATTGTTACACAATCTTTCAGACTCATATATATATATATATATATATACGTCTGAGTCAGTGACAACCCTACAACAGATATATCCATCGGATCGCCATCAATGATGGTGATACATGGCTGTGTACATAATGTATATACAACCCGTCTAAACATCAACCCAACAATGTTAGATCTGTAAATTTGCTTTCGCAAATGATGTTTAGACGGGTTGTATATATATATATATATATATATATACAACTCGTCTAAACATCAACCCAACAATGTTAGATCTGCAAATTTGCTTTCGCAAATTTTTGGTTCTTCCCTCGCCGGGATTCGAACCCATGCTACTGTGATATCGTGACACCAAATCGCCTGCAATGTAGCCGTCCCGCTAGACCACACGACCACCTGGGCTCTCAAAAAAAGAGCTTTCGCTGGCCGTGTGTTACCTTTCCTCGTCAGTTTTAATCTAGCGGCGTACTACAGTACATGATATATAAGGCATGAAGATGTTATTGTTACAGATCAGCTAAATTATCTATAGTAAAGGATCCTACAAATTAATGTAATATATATATATATATATATTTATGAGGCTAGGCCCGCGAGGGCAATATTACAAGGGAAAATGTAAAGGTTAGGAAAACGTCCCTATCATCGAATCCAATTTCCAACTAGATGGTGAATTATGTGTTATATTGCAAATAGTATTGAAAGTTTATTGGTTTTGGTACAAATAGTTATATTTTTAGAGGCACGCATGCACCACGTAACATATACATATTACTTTGAATCGTCTTAAAAGGAAGAGACATGTCTAAGACATGATAAGTTAATATTCATCTGTATGTTATTTTAGGTAAGTTAACAATAGATCTCTTAATTGAGTGAAATATGATCGGTTTACTCTCTGCGTAATACATGTCAATATATCAGAAGTCGACAATCACAAGAATAGACGAATGATATATATGAAGAGCAGGGAGGTGTAAGCGACGTCTTATTATAGCGCTCACGTTATACTACAATACGTCATGAATAATCCATGACGTGGTTAAATTAAATCATTATATAAATATTTAAAAAAGACTACAAATCTAGATAATCACTTACACCTTTAAGCATTATCTTCGCAAAATAAATTGTCATTAAATATTAATGGAATGAAAATATAGGTGTGCATAATTATGGATTCCAATGTTAATGTGTTTGTGGGCAAGGCATAGTAACGTGTTTCTTACAACGGTATTAATATAGTTTGATATTTTCCCCAGTATGCGGAGATAAATGTCTTTTAAAATTTGATTCCCATTCACATTTGAAATTGAAATTCCCATGAGTGCACTTACAGTGAGTTGTTTTAGGTATAATGTCAATTGGATGTTCAGTTTTGCTGAACTGTCTTCGATTTCTAATTCATAAAATTATGTAATCGTTATAAAACTAATATTGATGATCACTCGTCTTTCAAAGAGAGTAGAAAAATAACAAAGGAACATTCAAACTCATAAATCGAAAATTAACTAAATAATGTCATGACTGAAAAAGAAAAAGACCAAACAAAAATAGCCAATAGTACGCAAAACACAAAATAGAAAACTAAAGACTGAGCAATAAGAAACCCACAGATACTCCAGAAGGATAACCAGATCTTGCTCTTGATGTGGTAATATCCATAATAACGTATATAATTATGCTATTGAAATTATAAGTGTTAAAAATATAGAGCTTGTATATTGGATAAACAGATATATGTTGTGAAAGACGGTTTTGTGCGCTAACAAAAATTGATATCTTCTGTGTTTTTTTGTCGTTGGTTAACTACTTCATCGACTCAATTCTTCAATATCCCTATACTTATTTTTTTTTTTGCTTTTTTGTTATTCAAACATAGAAAAAAAGAAGTAACTCGTATCTTTAAAAAGAGGGGTGGAAATTGACTAGGTTTTTGATTTTTATTTAAGAAAATAAACAGTAATGCTTTGCTTACACTGATATTCAATCGCAATTTGTAATAATGTCGTAGGGTTACTTGTATCTCAATGTTTATTTCGAAGTTAAAGTAGTATTATTCATGTATAATACAAAACATAGACACTTTCAAAAATTATTGCCTGCTTTCGTTAAACATTGTAATTATGTTAAAGAAAAGATAAGTTTGATGTTTATTAGTAATGAATATAATCAACTGTCAGTTTATAAAGAAAACAAAGCACTTCTTGACGCCATTTAATGATCATATTATTGAAATTGTAATTTTTTGCAGCACATTACTAGTTCCTTTAATTACCATGACATGAAACAGATGAACTAACAGTAGAAATATCTTGAGGAATATCAAAATAGCAATGACATAATAAACATAGAACATATTTCGAAACAATTAATTTGCGCTTTGAATGTCCAAGTTCAGATATCTTCCTTGGTTTCCTGAAATCTAAAATTAAAACTTAAGTACAGGTATATGATTTTCATATCGAACGTAACATATTCCCGAATATGACTGTGTGTGAATTCACATTGTTATAAGACGTGTCTCGGTATTTTTTTATCCAGTGTTCATATATTTAGTTACAAAAGTTTTATTTGTAATTCTGATCATATAATGTTTTGTGTCTTACCGTTTGTATATAACACTTTCGTATTAAAAAATAAGATTATTAATCACCCAGTTTATTTATATGCTTTTAGTTTAAAGCAACTATGTGCTCTGGATGCATTTGTTTTACACAATTTGATTTGAAAGAAAGGCCGACATAGTTAGTTGCACTACTAACACAATTCTATATCTATATTCTTGTAAATGTTATAAAATATATCAAATATCATAATTAGGAACCTTATCATGATTTATATCCATTTTTTAGAAATTTGCCTGCGACGTTTTTTTTTGTTGCGTTGATTCATTCGTCTGACAGACATACAGTTCATAATTCTGTTGAGCTATTTTTGTGTACTGTCCTCAATTGATTATAGTTATTCGTTTGTTATGCTGATTTACATGCGGAAATGAACCATTATATAATGTATATATATTTCTCTATATTTGTCTTCGATAGTTCACCGGCGAATGACCCTTTGAGTTTCTTGATTTCTACACGAGTTATCTCCAATGAAAATGACGCCACAAACGTAAATAAACAAAATGGCAACGTTTATGTTGCAGAAAGCTCATTAAGTGAACAAGAAACAAGACCAGGCAAGTGTTGGGAATTCATCTAGTGTCGACGATATATCTTGTAAAAGTCTATATATTACAGAAAGAGTCTAACTTTGTTGTACATATGCGAAATGTCAATAGACACAAAATAGATTTCTAACGTAAATGTTTTGACAATCTATTACAACACTTTACTTTTCATTGAAATTGTTCGCTTGGTATATAATAAAACAATTATGGCCCATTGAGTCGGGGTTTAAAAAATTGTCTACCCAAGTAAAAGTTATTCCCCTCAGGCTGAAGCCCTCGTGGAATAATCATAACTCGGGTTGACAATTTTGAATAATCAACTCCTCAGCGAGCCATAATCGGATATTGCCGTTCATTAGTTTGATGTTAGTACAACTATTCATTGTCACTGTAATAATCTAAAAAATCGATAAGTTAATAGTGTTTTTTAACTTTTAAACAGGCAGCAAACCCTAGCCGTATTGGTCGGAACGTTTTGGAACCTTTGGTACTCTGTGCTCTTCAACTTTGTTCTTTTTCGAACTTTTTTTAAATGAGCGTCACTGGTTTGTCTTGTGTGGACGAAACGCACGTCTGACGTATTAAATTTTAAATCTGGTACCTTTTGTTACCTATTATTCGTGTGTTTCTCTGTCCTATATGTTCTCACATTTATTTGTATTGTAGTCCTGTCATGTAATGTTGTCATTTTAATATTTTATTTAACATTGCTATAAAACCGGGAGGTTTGGCATGCCACAAAATTATAGTTCGGTTCTGTGTATGCTACATTTTAATGTTGTGTTTAAGTTTTGTCGTAATTCTCCTTTTATATTTGATGCGTTTCCCTGAGTTTTAGTTTGTAACCCGGATTTGTTTTTTTCTCAATTGATTTATGAATTTCGAACAGCGGTATACTACTGTTGCCTTTATTTAGTATAATTTTTTTTTACAGACCGACAAAATGGATCTTGATTGAAAATAAACACCATGCCCAGCAAAGGCAATTCACAAGTGGACATCACTATCAGGACAAAAAAAAAATTAACAACTAAAAGCAAAAGGCCAGTTATGTTACATTGCAGTACAAAATGATATAGTTTATACAAATAGACTGTCGGTGTTCTGTTAGGGTTTGGTACGTATTCTGAAGTGATATAGACATTTATCTGAAGCAGGCATGATTTATCTTAGTGCGTTGTCCCATTGAAAGTATTTAATACTAGTGATAGTATTCTCCTATAAAAATCCTGAATAAAGAATCGTTTGTAATCATATATCATTTCTAACGTCTACTCCTCTCTTGGGTAAATTACATTTGTAGGATTAATTTACATTTAGATAATTAGCTGTCAAAATTCTTAAGTGCAACATGAATAATGCGTTTATTTTTACAGATATATCAAAATCTAATTCTTTATAACCAAATAAATGACAATATATTATATCGTGGCCCATCTTCTGTATATGGAAAGTGTGAACATAGTAGAAACATTGTGTATCTTAGGTGTCAAAATTAATTAAAAGATAATCTAGTGGAGGGATATTTTGAGTTATGGCAGTATTTAATATTGTGCATACTATAGGGCGTACTAAAACGTACAGTTATATTGAGTCTAATATTTTGATAACTTATTTTGTGTTCCCTCGAAATATATATAAGGCCACAAAATGCGAAAATTTATTTTGTAGACATTTAAGAATGATATACAGCTTGTGTATTATCCTCTAAAAATCTTCTTGTTGGTGACGGTATTTTGATGTGTCCCGTCAAATATGTTCAGTTTCAGTACCCTATTGATGTTTTTTTGTGTGTTAATATATAATAAGCATGTTCATAATTTTGTGACGCGTATGACGCCTTAACACTAAATTCATTGTATGCGTACTGTTTACAACTTTAGATATAATTTTGGAAGGAGAGCATGGTTTATTTATCAGATGGAATTGCGTTGAACTTGTCAGCAACTACGAATATTTTTTCTTTATCGGAACTCTTTGTATTGCGTAATCCTACTGGAAATTGGTATGCGCATTGTGCCGAACAGAAGGGTCAAGCCTTTTCCGAATGATTTCTTTTCCCTTTTTCTTATGTTATGTTGTTACACATCTGTCCTAGGTAAGTGGAAGATGTTTTTTGTTATCTTAGATCTCATTAATGGTCGTGTTACGTTTAATCTGTCTATTGTGTCTATTTGCTTATCGTGACCCCTTTGTTTGAATTTGCATGGAAGTTGATTCATGCAAATCAGCAGTCGGTTACACTGTCGCGAACTCGGTAGCGCGCCTTATGTTGTTCGTGCAATTTTCTTATACATTTTATCTTGGTTGGTTCATTCAAATGGTTTAACGGGTTTTGATAACGTGTAAACTATTTTATGTTATGTGTTAGTGACAGGATACCCAAAGCAGTAAACACTTATTATCTATTTACTTTCTTCCTACTTCTTTGTAAACAAAACAATCAGAAGACCATTTTCACTTTTTCCAATAACCAAAGAATGGGCACGTATGAAACACTCTAAGAGACAAATTTTATTTTATAGTGAAAGTTTGTTCTAAAACACTACAGTTTCTCTTTCTGTTACATTTTTACTAACTAAATCACAGATTATGACGAACCATAAAGTACAAGTTACGACTTAATTAACTTGTTCAAGCATAGTTGTAATTGAGTCAAACACAGTTCATATTAACTTTAAATCTATTTAGAGTTTTGGTTTGTAATTATTTTTATATTTTGTACGTTTAGGATATCTGTTAAAAGACATACATTTCCAGACACACGTTAAGACCAAGAACTGGTATAAAAATGCAGGCTCCTGCTTTCACAACTATTTTGTAAAAGTTATGTTGATTCATTTTCAAACATTGTAATTGGTCTATGGAATATAGTATTATTCCATCTCAAAATTTAATAAAAGCACATTTCCTTGCATTGATATTTACCCTAGATTCCATAGTCTTCCATCAAGAACAAATGGGATGAAATACTATAACGACTTAAATTACTTCAATTTGTAAGAGGAAGTAAGCTTCCTTGAAGGTTGGAATAGTTCAACCTCACACGAAACCAGTAATTATTGTAGTTGACGTTTAAAATGTCACAGCATTTGAAATCTATACTGCATTACCGATGACTGATAATTTAATTAGACCTTGTCACGACATCATGTCAAATCATTGAGGAAAGATTTGTGACATTACCAGAAACAAGACATTATTGGATGTGATTTCAATGAAAAAAAGTGCATGTATCTAATGCACGAGGAGAAATTCTACGGAATGATTGTAAAACTGAGTACAAATGAATGCTGTAATGGTATGCATGATAACATACTAATGTTTTAAAGCATGCACAATAGGGCATTTATATAATTTGATTTTATCTTTATGATCCGTTTAAGCACGTTGAACTTCCAATAGCTAGATGTAAGGTCAGTCTATGACCGCCGTGATTTTGGCTACGTTTTAATATTTCTTATTTTGTTTACTTACAATTATCATATCAAACAAGTAGCTATTTATCCATATTTGTATGCCTGTTTAAGAAGGGAAAGAATGAATAAGACAAACATGTGTATGTATCACCTCGTTTTTTTGGGAAGTTTATTATAATATTTTAGAGGTCGTGAAACAAAAACAAAAAGATTTGGTATTTACAAAGATAGTGAATTTTGAAAATAGAATCAAATCAAACTTTTACAGACAACTACTGCCATTCATATTAAAATACAAAAAAAATCCTTATCCGTAAAACAAAAATGAAGTTTGCCTAAAGAACTTTGGATGTTTTCATTTAACAAAACACATATATTGGCAACTTTTGTAATAAACGACTTAACTATTCTTCTAGAACGAATATTGGCAGTTTTGTAACATTTAATACACTATTCCGATAAAACATTTATGAGCGATTTAAAAAAAAACTTCTGTTTTAGACATAATAAATAATTTACCAAAAGTCCGTTTATTACAAATGATACTTTAACATATAATATTGAAAACTGCAGTATGTATTCTATCACTTGGAATTGCATTATGACACAATTTTATTTGTATTTTATTCAATACTGGTTTTATAATTGGCGTAGGTCGGATCATATTGATTAAATATAACAAGATTTGGAACGTAATATCGACATTTCCCTCTGAGAACTGGACATTAGTAGAATGAATAAAATAAGTGCCTGTTATAAATACTATGGTTTGTCAATTACTTTCTGTATACGTAATCCGACAGCCAACGTTTTGTTTTTTTTTTCACATTTCTGTTTCAGAATAAAACAAAAATGAAGGAAAGGTGGGCCCGAATAGAAAAAAATATTTTACCCCGGAATCGTTAATTTTTTTTTAAAAGTTGTTGTCAATTCGTTTGATTTGTTGTGTCATTTGATTAGGGACTTTCTGATTGAATTTTCCTCGGAGTTCAGTATTTTTGTGATTTTACTTTTTACAGAACGATATGTCCGTTTTGATACATTTATCTTATTTTGTATAATGATGTCTTTGCACTCAAATCCAAATCATAAAAACCTCGCTTGTCTTTATGTTTTATCAAGTTTACAATAATTTATCAAAATAGTCATGAGAAGTGATTTAATTTTTTTTGTTAAAAAGTATGATAAAACAACAGAAAAATAAACTCGAAGCAAGAAAAAAACCCCAAAAACAATGTACTTATTGTGCATATAAAGGGCATTGGAGTAAACCATGTGTCTCATCTTCAATGAGTTTCTTTTGCATACATGTATCATTAAAACAAAATCTATTAATACAGTAAACCCCTTCATCTCTGCCTGCTTCAATTCTAATCAGCGCCACACCACATCGAAATTGTATTGTCGAAATGCGCATCTGGTGCAAGAAAATTGATACCGTTGATTTTATTACTATCACTGGGTCGATGCCTCTGCTGGTGGACTATTAGTCCCCGAGGGTATCACCAGCCCAGTAGCCAGTACTTCGGTACTGGCATGAAAATACGGATTTTTTTTAGTGTTATTAAAATTTGCTGTTACAAAATGATAGAAATTAATATAAATTAAGGAATGTATCTCCCTCATGCAAAGCTCTGATTCCTTTCACGGATTTGGCTATACTTTTTGGACCTTTTGGATTATAGCTCTTCATCTTTTATATAAGCTTTGGATTTGAAATATTTTGGCCACGAGCATCACTGAAGAGACATGTATTGTCGAAATGCGCATCTGGTGCAAGAAAATTGATACCGTTGATTTTATTACTATCACTGGGTCGATGCCTCTGCTGGTGGACTATTAGTCGAGGGTATCACCAGCCCAGTAGCCAGTACTTCGGTACTGGCATGAAAATACGGATTTTTTTTAGTGTTATTAAAATTTGCTGTTACAAAATGATAGAAATTAATATAAATTAAGGAATGTATCTCCCTCATGCAAAGCTCTGATTCCTTTCACGGATTTGGCTATACTTTTTGGACCTTTTGGATTATAGCTCTTCATCTTTTATATAAGCTTTGGATTTGAAATATTTTGGCCACGAGCATCACTGAAGAGACATGTATTGTCGAAATGCGCATCTGGTGCAAGAAAATTGATACCGTTGATTTTATTAGCAAAGGCGCTTTTATACTTTTCTGGCATATGAACACCTAAATAGTATTCTTTATTATATTCTTGTTTAAATAATCTATAGGTACACAGTTTACTGCGATCTTATGTGTTTAAATCATTAAGGAATACCTTCTTACAGTAAACATGTATAATACAGACTCAATTCAGAGTACAATACGATTGAGCAACTATCGAGTTATGATACATCAGTAGTATATTAATCAACTGTCGGATTATGATACGTCAATAGTATATTAATCAACTGTCGGATTATGATACGTCAATATCATATTCATCAACTGTTGGAGAATTATACGTCAATAGTATATTCATCAACTGTCGGAGAATGATACATCAATAGTATATTTATAAACTGTCGAATTATGATACATCAATAGTACATTTATTCGCTGTCGGATAATGATACATCAATAGTATAATTATTCGCTGTTGGATAATGATACATCAATAGTATATTTATTCGTTGTCGGATAATGATACATCAATGGTATTTTTATTCGCTGTCGGATAATGATACATCAATAGTATATCTATTCGATGTCGAATAATGATACATCAATAGTATATTATTTGCTGTGGGATAATGATACATCACTAGTGTATTTTTTCGCTGTCGGATAATGATACATCAATGGTATTTTTATTCGCTGTCGGATAATGATACATCAATAGTATATCTATTCGATGTCGAATAATGATACATCAATAGTATATTTATTCGCTGTCGGATAATGATACATCAAGAGTGTATTTATTCGCTGTCGGTTAATGATACATCAATGGTATATTTATTCGCTGTCGGATAACGATACAACAATAGTATATGTATTCGCTGTCGGATAATGATACATCAATAGTATATGTATTCGCTGTCCGATATTGACATATCAGTAGTATATGTATTCGCTGTCGGATAATGATACATCAGTAGTATATTGATCAACTGTCGTTTTATGAATCGTTAGTAGTATATTCATCAACTGTCGGATTATGATATGTCAGTAATATAATTATCAACTGTCGGATTACGACACGTCAGTATGTATTCATCAACTGTAAGATTATAATATCCAGTAGTATATTCATCAACTGTAATATTATGATATCCAGTAGTATATTCATCAACTGTAAGATTATAATATCCAGTAGTATATTCATCAACTGTAAGATTATAATATCCAGTAGTATATTCATCAACTGTAAGATTATAATATCCAGTAGTATATTCATCAACTGTAATATTATGATATCCAGTAGTATATTCATCAACTGTAAGATTATAATATCCAGTAGTATATTCATCAACTGTAAGATTATAAAATCCAGTAGTATATTCATCAACTGTAATATTATAATATCCAGTAGTATATTCATCAACTGTAATATTATGATATCTAGTAGTATATTCATCAACTGTAAGATTATGATATCCAGTAGTATATTCATCAACTGTAAGATTATGATATCCAGTAGTATATTCATCAACTGTAAGATTATGATATCCAGTAGTATATTCATCAACTGTAAGATTATGATATCCAGTAGTATATTCATCAACTGTAATATTATGATATCCAGTAGTATATTCATCAACTGTAAGATTATAATATCCAGTAGTATAGTCATCAACTGTAAGATTATGATATCCAGTAGTATAGTCATCAACTGTAATATTATAATATCCAGTAGTATATTCATCAACTGTAAGATTATAATATCCAGTAGAATATTCATCAACTGTAAGATTATGATATCGAGTAGTATATTCATCAACTGTAAGATTATGATATCCAGTAGTATATTCATCAACTGTAAGATTATAATATCCAGTAGTATATTCATCAACTGTAATATTATGATATCTAGTAGTATATTCATCAACTGTAAGATTATGATATCCAGTAGTATATTCATCAACTGTAATATTATAATATCCAGTAGTATATTCATCAACTGTAAGATTATGATATCCAGTAGTATATTCATCAACTGTAAGATTATAATATCCAGTAGTATATTCATCAACTGTAAGATTATAATATCCAGTAGTATATTCATCAACTGTAAGATTATAATATCCAGTAGTATATTCATCAACCGTAAGATTATGATATCCAGTAGTATATTCATCAACTGTAAGAATATGATAATCAGTAGTATATTCATCAACTGTAAGATTATGATATCCAGTAGTATATTCATTAAATCTCGAAGTGTGATACGTTAGTTATATATTCACCGTCTGTCGAAGTATGGTACAACAGTAATTTGTTCATAAACTGTTTGATTATGACTAGTCAGTTATATAGGTTCACGGGTATTTTTATAAAACGCATATCTGAAATAATATGCAAAACGGATATTCTTTATGTACAAGAGAACACTACGGCAACGACTCATAAAACAAAAAATTATCAAAGTAAATTTGTAACATGCTGTCTTCGTTAATAGAAACTTGGATATACGAACATGTCAAGCTCTAAATT
Organism: Mytilus edulis; assembly: GCF_963676685.1. Lineage (NCBI taxonomy): Eukaryota > Metazoa > Mollusca > Bivalvia > Mytilida > Mytilidae > Mytilus > Mytilus edulis. Next base: position 11,717,050 of record NC_092351.1, on the reverse strand, counting down.
GTTACGATTCTAAGATTAGAAGCAACTAGTCTTCAGGGTGTAAAATCTCATCAAATACAATTAGAAACAAATAAAGAAACACACAAAAACCACAGATCAAGAGTGTCTAACAATTCATGCATGCAGAGAAGAGGGACAAAACATATAAGAGGGGCTGTCAAACTCATAGATTGAAAATAAACTGACAACCCCATGGCTAAAAAATAAAAAGACAAACAGACACATAATAGTACACAAGACTCAACATAGAAAACTAAAGACTAAGCAATGAGAACCCCACCAAAAATTGGGAGGGATCACAGGTGCTCCGGAAGGGTTAGCAGATTCTGCCCAACATTTGGCACCCGTTATGTTCCTTCTGTTATTACAAATCCGGTATATAGATATATAGTCTAATTTGGTAGGTCACATTCTAACAGGAAGGGTATTATAGTTTCAACATAAGGAACATATCCAATATCATCTGTGAAACGATAATTCCATAAAGGTCAACCAACTCGTGATGGTGTCCGTAAAATTTAAGTTTCTACATGTTGACTGCTTTACCCTAGTTGTTGAAAATGTTACCTATTATGTCTGTGTGTTTTCCCAAACATTGTTGTTATTATACTAATATAATGAAATTATATGCGACTGTCATACAAGTGAGAGATTAAGGAGCTACAAAATCAGGTTCAACCACGTGTCAAATTCGACGTATTATTGCCAATGTGACAACTCTCCACAAGAGACCAAATATATTTTTTAAATTAACAGCTATAGATCACTGTATGACCTTCAACAACGAGCAAAGCTCATACCGCATAGGTTTTTGTCCATTCGTTTAATGTGTTTTAGTTTTTAAATTTGCAATTTGATGGTGAAATTTCCGTTTTGAATTTTCCTTAGATTTGTTTTTGTCTATTTTACTTTTTTAATCAAGGTAGGACCCCTATGTAAGTCGCTTGATATGTTATCTCTATATCGGAATGGCTGTGGGATCATTTAATTTCATGAAGACATTCAAATCTGTTTATACTTAAACAATTTAGATGAACGTTTTGTCATTTTTTATAATAATTTTTATTTGAAAAAAGTCCGAGTACATTGTATGATTTATTTTGAACAGTTGAAAATATATTTACACACACTTGCGCAATATGCGACAGTGATACTATCAATAGGCTTAACAAATGTACCAAGTAAGGGATATGACAGTTGTGTCTTTTAATCGTTTGATGTGTTTTAGCTTTCGATTTTGCAATTTCATTAGGAAATTTCCGTTTTAAATAAGAGTAGATATTTTTTTTGTCTTTGTTAAATTTGTATAATACTTTTATCTAGGACTCCCTTTTTAATTATATTGAATTGAAATCTGCTTAATAAGAATCATCTATGATTACGACAATATTTTCTTTTGACATATGTACTTAGTAACCGAATCTCTAAATGTACATTATTACGTGTGATCAAGATTAAGATTCATTATAAAACAGAAATAAAGTCATATTGTAAGATGGAACTTTTTACGTTGATAGTGATCCTAGATTAAAATCTTAAAAGGGATGAAAATTGAAAAGCAGTACAAGATTTAAAAAATTATATTTACTTGTCTTGTAATTTAAAGCTAATACCAGTATTGTTTCTTGTTAACAGTGTTGACAGAACTACCTTTATGTTCATGTCAGCTGTATAATAAATTCGCAACTGCACCTGATTAACCGTATATTATGGATTGTTGAAGAGCATAATCGAACTACATTTGAATAGAAATTAAAAAAAATCTTCATTTTATAGAATGCTTGGTAAAATATCATAGATCGCCTCGTAATTGTTACCGCTGGATTTATTTTTTCAAATGCTTAAAACATAACGAATGATGTGGTTCTGATATTTAAAGTCGAGTAGAACATTACAAAGCAATTTTATCATATATTTTAATTACATATGTTTATTTTGAAAAACAGCCATGTATGTCCGAAAAACGAAATATCTAAAAATGGAGATTTTCAATGTTACAATCTTTCACGTATTTGACCAAAAAGTTAGACTTTTCATTTAAATTGTTTTACATTTGTCATTTTGGGGACTTTATCAAACTATTTTATATCTCACTATACGTTCTAAATTACTTCTAGGAGCCCTTATTTCCACAGCTTTAAACCGTCGACGTCGGATAAAGCTTTTTCTTGCAAAAATCTGTATTGGAACCAGTTTACGAAACGCGCGTCTGGCGTATATACTAAATTTAGTCCTGGTATCTATGATGAGTTTATTTACATTATAAAAAATAATAGAAGGTTTAAGATAATTGGTGTTTGAGAAATAAATAAAGGCAACCGGAGTAATATATCGCTGTTAAAAAGTTATTAATCAATTCAGAGGAAAAACACATCAACCATAAGAGGGGGAAAACGGTAAGATAGAAAGACTTAACTGCAACAAAAACAAACGCCATTCTAAGAAAAATGGAAGGTTGAACTTGATTAGAGGGCTAGCTAAACCTCTTGTAACGAAAACGGATATGATAATTGACCACAATCTTTTTTCCGTGAACACAGTCCCAATATTAACATGTTTTTTTATTAACCGCCCCTTTTCGTTTGATTATCACTTCATATTAGCGATATACGAAAACTCAGTATTTATATATATATATATATCAAATTAAAAAAGGCGTATTTTGCTATAGCAAACAGACGCAAGGAATGTCGAAAGAAATGGATAATTATCGAGTGAAGTGAAAACAATTCTTTTAACTTGTTTTATTACGAAAATTTCATTTCCCTGTTCAATGAATCAGTTATTTGGTAAATATTATATGTTTTTGTTTCGTTGCCTGTGTCGTTGTTCGGTGTATTTATCGATTTGTACCCAACTATAAAAATCCAATCTATTATTAATGATGAGATATGTTGTACCTCAAAATAGAAAACCAGCAACTTCATTCAAGACGTCCATGTACATTAATTCCCTATTGCATTGGTTACTTTAAATAGTGTACTACTTGTATTTAATGATATTGTTCTTTAAGTAATCATATATGATTCATTTCCGTAAGATGTAAACAAAGTGTTTTTCTCCTTTAAATAGTTCATACATGCATAACTAAAACCTGGAACTAGACTGGAGAATATCTTCTATATCATCAAATTAACCCATTACATAACAAACGGAAGTAAATAATTGTCTTTCATTATCACAGTCTAAAACTTCTCAATTTCTTTTTGACAAACAATCCTTTCTGACACTGTTTTACAAATTCACCTCTTTATAGAAAAATAGTTGACAGTAATGAGTGATATTTATACACTACTGTTGTATCAGGGCAAATGTTCATGAAGAATAAAATTCATAACTATATACCACAGGGTCTTGAATAAAATAAAAAGTAACTGTGGTTTGTTGGTATCGTCAATTTGCTATAATCTATTAGATTTAAAAATTGAATGCCCCACGTCTCTTTTTATAACGTGTCGTTTTCTTCCAATAAGGCAATGACGGACTTTTAACAGTAATTCTAGCACTACTAAAAGTAATATTTCTCTGGTATTCCAACTGGTCTATTACAGTGCGATATTGGTGAATCTTACGTAGACAAAATATGTGTTAAACGTTCGCAAATATGAGCCTCATATGATTTTTGTCTTACAGAAAGTAAAATCGTACATGTACTTATGGTCATCGTCTGAAATTTGATTTTGTCAGGTATTATGGACGTCGCTTTTTTAGAATCTAGATACGAGTTCAGTAATTGTGTAATAATTTTTTGCTGATGTCACCTTTAACGGCATTTTACGTAACAAATTGCTGAAAGTACACACATGGGATTGTCAATTTCAAATCTGCATAGGAATCAAATTATTAAAGACATTTATCACTTCAAATTTAGGGAAATATCAAATCCCATTAATACCATTAGAATGAAGTTAATATTTTTTCCTCTGTAAATGCATTTGCATTTCCGCCTAATATAATGCGCAAATGAGTTCATTCTCTCACATTTAATACCAGTTATGTTCATGTGCATTACAAAGTTAGTGATTTATTGCATAATTTTAGATGTGATATATTTTGTGATAGATTTATATGATTATTTTATTTGGCCAGATTATGACGATAACAGTGCGACATGAGCACCATACGTAAGCCTCCATTACACCTTCTGTGTCTACATATAAGTCTCTTGTCTGTCCTTGTGGTTGTCAAACCATCATAATTTGGTTAAGTTTAGTATAATAAGCAATTAGCAAAAACGGCTTAATTTGTTCTGTTAAAATATTCTTTGCTAACCTTTAATGAAAGACGGATGAACATAATCGTATTGTTCAGTATTTCATATTTAAATAAGTAATATGTAATAAATAGTTCATTGTTGAAAGATATTAGAGGCGGTAATTATTTTTTTGAACATGATTTACAACTGATGTATGCTACTGTATTAGAACGAAACAGAGGCGATTGAGAAGGAGCAGGGGGCTCGCCCCAACCTTTTTCTGGGAAAATGTTTGTTGATTATATAGGGAATCACTGAAGCATGACCGGAGCGGGACCACTCTTGGCCACTTATGAAAATATCTGGATCCGCCACGGCGACAGAAAAAAACAACAACTATTTGCCAGATTTAAGAAAAGAAAAGTAACCACCTATAAACAAAAAAATCTATGTTTGACCGAAACACGAATATATAGTTAAAAGTATTGGATAGCTGTCAAGTCAATTTCTTCCAAGAATTTCTACTTTAGAAAGAAGAACGTTTTGTAGGAAGACACATTTCACCTTGAAGTTTCTCAAATTTGTAAATGTACCAAGACAATTTTGTCAGTGCGTAATTGCAGTCTCACTAAGGAAGTCAAGTTAAGGCAAAGATGAATCATCTGTATTAACTCAGCTTTGAACATCAAGCTAAAGAATTTCATAATTGCATCTTATAATTTGTACTCCTAAACTTAATGAACTTTCCTCGTCACTACAACATCTGAGGACTATAACGGAAATAATTGTACACGTTATTCCAATTATTTGTCATTACTTCGGAACATATCGATACTTTTACATTAGCATTACAGAACATTGTAAGTGATTAAGAAAGACTTAACCTGTCAATCAGTTACTTTCTTAGATGTCTTGGTTCATCAGACAAAGAGACAGCTGAGAATGTGTCATGTTTTATGACCATTTTAAATTCGTTCAAATTATAACATTAGCTTTAAGGAACATTTTTCTGTTGTTTAAAATGGCTATTCACTGTGATTTATAATTTGCAAGGTGTTGTCTGGTTGCAACATTTCCAAAGGGAAAATAAAAATGAAATTTGAAAAATAATGTTTTAAAGGCTTTTCAACGTTGAGATTTTTAATTTTTGAGAACTTCTTACCGGTTTTTTTTATGAATAGATGAAAGTAACACATTTTACATTCGGTGCATATAGCGATATTCCGGACTCATCTGAATAAGGAACACTCATACCCAAAATATTAAAAGCCAGTAATGTATAAACACGTAGATATGTTTGGAGTTATATGAACGAAATTGATAAAAAAAAGCGCAATTCCTCTTAATAGTTTTTTTTAAATTTATCACATGAAGAGTTGTTACCGACCATGTGAGTATTTGGACCATACGCATGACCATATGCGTATATACTCATATGGTCTGACCATACGCGTAAGGTCCGGGTGTTTAATTCTATGAATTTTGAAAAGTGCGTGAGGCATAACCCTCCAAGGTGTCGTAAATTTAGAGTTTCTCAAAACGAAATGTTGACTAAGATAATAATTTAGTAATCATATATTAAAACGTGATAAGTGAAATAAATGATTTGTGTACTCAGCCAGAAGTTAAAGTTAAAGTTAAAACATTATTGTAAGGTCAGTGTCTTAACGAAATACGCAATAAGTCAACTGTGAAAAAAACTTAATGAACTTTAGAGCAAAACGTCAACTGTTCACACATAAGCAATCGGATCATTGAACACTAATGTTTCTTGATCATGTTTATTTTGGTGTTTTGATTGGTTTTTCTTAAATTATGACTTCTTAAATTATATTTAGTTATTTGTTTATGTTCTTCTTTTTACGATTTATAATAAAAGAAGCTTATGCATGCTGCCTCTCTATTCTTATATAGGAAGTTTAAAACAGTGTTAATATAAGATTTATAAATAAAAGTTGGAAAACAACATTTAATAAACGTTCAAGGGCTTTATAGCCAGTCAAGGTCGTTAAACATTGCCATCATCATGTAATAAAATAAGTGAAAATTAGAAAAATATTGAAGAAAATTAAAACTAATATTGAAGCCCCTAACATCATTTTAGATACGGACGAAACTGGCGACAAAATAAACGAACTTGAAGTTGAGTCTAGACAGCAAAGGGAAGGCATAATATATATATATACTATGATTCAGACAAGACTCATTTGGTCCGGAATAGAAACATAGTGTTCATAACTACTTCTTCACTTGTATATGTTATCATATCAATGAATAAAATCTGCAGTTGTTTGAATTATGTGATATTTCGTTTCGTACTCAATTATTTACGGAGTCTGTTATCGTGTACTATAAAAGTATTAAATATAAATATGCAACAGTGTCTAATATTTTACGACATGATACAAAAGTAATCGGGCTATTTATTCTCCAAAGATAATTTCTATATTTTCGCGTATAAGTATAACGATGTATGTCGCAAACACGATATATTCTTTTAAAAAAGAATAAAATCTCTAAAACACTCATTATTTAGTAGATCATACGCAATGATACCATTATATGGATAAAATGATAACTGCTATAATAGAAACAGATCGAAATTTTAATGTTTTCATTTATGTGTTTCGTGTGGTAAGTTAAAAACACCAGCGATTATTTCTATAAAGAAATATATACTAATATAATAAAATGACGCTTTAGGATCATAAAGAAACTAGACATGTGAATTCATTCGCTAATCAGATATGATATTTTCAGTCGTATCTAGAAAATTAATCTACATCTTGTATTACACAGATAAGCAGTATGCATCATTTCAACATTATATAAAAAAAAATTTTTTAACATTTACAGTGCTCAAAAATTACCTAACGAATTAATATAAAAAAGACAAAAAAAAAAAAGAAAATGCTTAGAGGTTTATAAACACTTTAGAACACAGAATAAAAGTATTCTCTATGCCATTGATATTTTACAAATAAAATCATCACAATTATTTGTACCATTGAATTCAAACTGTAATTGTACTGCTCCACGGGGCGATTGACGAATAAAAGTAGTTGTTTTGGTGTTGTTGTTATACAAAAAGTAATTATAATAGAAAAAAAAAAGATTTATATGATTGCCCTTTTCATTTCAATCTTGTAACACGGGCGACTGGAGCAATTTGTTATTACTGAGTTTCTTGCAAAACTTTGACAGTTGCCTATTGTACTTGCAGGCGCTCACTGATATTTAACATGCTGCCTATAATGATAGCTTAAGACACATTTTTCTCCTGGGTAGAGAGGATAAAAAAAGATTTATTTAATGCTTAATGTTTTATTGCAATCATGCATGTATTTGTTTCTTTTGTGTGACTTGTTTTTCCACAACAAATCATCAGGTGTTTATCCTCGTGAACTAACATTCAATCAATCGACAACAGCATTCTTACTAAAACCAGTGTTGCTTCGCTTCGCTTTTCGCCGAACTTTTCTTGTTTTTTCTTATTAGCAACACTTCGTTTTAAATTAAAAAACTTAGTAAATATGTTACTTCACGTTCCATCTTATAGTAAATGTTTGTCATTAAATAATTCAAAATAAGTTATCTGTCGGTATCCCATCTGTCTAAAAGAGGGAAGAAAGATACCAAAGGGACAGTCAAACTCATAAATTTTATTCTAATTCTAATTGAACTTCAACAAATGAAGTAGAACAAAAGACAAAAATTAAGAAAGTTCTAACCTTGACCTTCAACTTAACATTGAATGTTTGTCGATAGAAAACTTTATGGCAAATGAGATTATTTCACTTTTCTCATATTGAAATATATGAGGAAGTTACATGGTGTATATGGCTATTCATTCACGATTCCAGAGATTGCATACAAGTGAGAGTTTGAGCTAACAATAAAAGCAGGTTCAATCCATCATTTTGATGTGTATGAACTGTTTGATTTTTGCAATTTTATTGGGGACTTTCTGTTTTGAATTTTCCTCGGAGTTCAGTATTTTTGTGATTTTACTTTTCTCCTAATATTATTTTCGTGAAACGATTGCTCATTAAAAGGTTCGTATCAATTGAACCGTTAATTTTAAATTGTAAAACGTTTCTTAAGTAATCTTTTCGCAACTCCGTTTATGGATGAAATGGTGCCATGTTCACTATGAAGTTTCGATAAAACTTTAATCCTACAAAGGACATTTTAAATGCAGTAATGATTTTTAACAAAAGTCCAAAGATGCAGCATTGCTGTCACAGGCACTTGTCTAAAAAAAAAAAGTCCTATATACCTTAATATAACACAAGGTACTTAACTAAATTTTTTGAAAAATGACCCCCAGTCCCGAATTCCCGTTATTTTTCGATTTCTCGGTTGTCAAACCTACTGAAACTTATTATGCCGTAAATTTAAATTAATTTATCTACACAATGGTATATGACACGACTATCATTGTTGTAGGGATCATTAGTAGCAGGCCTCAGAAGTCGGCCAACGGAATTTGTTTTTGCATACGTCTCAAGGTTTGGCAACACCCAGCCCGCAGTGATTGAATTATTATAAAAATTATTAAAATAAAAACTGTCAGCTTCCTCTGCATACAAATTATTATCTTTATTGTAAATTCTTTAAAGATTATGTGATACAAACCCAAATAAGTGTTTTTTTTAGGTCTGTCAATTTACGGGCAAATGTGTTAGGAGTTTCTAATTTTAGAACTCAGATTTTCCCATTTCATTGACATCATTCAGACTCGCTCTGGACTTTACATTAGATATTGAGATAACTCCAAAAGGTTTAAAAATCTCCTGACCCAATTATTTGTATACCTCCAAAATAAAGATCACTCTCTCTGATTTTTCTACATATAAATTCAATCTGATTAAATATTTTAGCAGAAAGCATTGATATTTCATCTAGAATCAAAACATCTGTTTGCCTGATGTTCAATTTGTATTTTTGAAAATGTTCATCAATAGTCAATTTTTGTAATAGTTTATCGTTCGAAAAATTACCATCTGCTATATCGGACCAGGAATGGACAGTAATCTCACCTATATTCAAGGAAGCCACTCCCGTTGTTCCTGTGACTGCGACCGTTTTCCCCCCTTTTTTAGTTCTTGTTCTATAGTACAGACCAAATGGCTCTTCCCCGTTCCACTTTGCCCCAGAAGCAAAAGGTTATGACCATTTTTTACCTCATTCAATGCTATAAGCTGTTTGACATTCATTTTGTTATAAAACCCAGGTGTACACAACGACACTAATGTTGAGTTATAATTTGACCAAAATTTCCCACATTTATTTTTAGCCAGACGATTGACAAATGAGAAACCAGTATAAAATTACATGCGGACTAGGTGTTGCCAAACCTTGAGACAAATCCCGTGGACCGACTTATGAGGCCTGCTACTAATGATCCCGACAACAATGATAGTCGTGTCATATACCATTGTGTAGATAAATCAATTTAGATTTACGGCATAATAAGTTTCAGTAGGTTTGACAACCGAGAAATCAAAAAATAACGGGAATTCGGGACTGGGGGTCATTTTTCAAATAATTTAGTTAAGTACCTTGTGTTATATTAAGGTATATAGGACATTTTTATTTTGGAAACAAGTGCCTGTGATTGTTGCATACTTTTATCATATATGCATATAACTCGACCCTGTAAGAATTTAAAACGTAAACCAACATTGTGTACTTACACGTGTTTCTACTACACAATTCTGTCCGCTATCGATTTGTATGTATACTGATTAATAACTTCGAAATGCGACCGTGACGTCATCAACTTTTTTCCATGATTTTCAACTTTAAAATATTATTAGAATTAAATTATAAGGAATGACTGTAATATTATCGATTCGAAAAACGCCAAAAATGTGGTGCCCCTTTTCAAAATAATGTTTTAAATAAAAAAAATACACAATATATTGGTTTTGAATACTGTATTCTATTCAAAATTCTAGTCGTATACATTTTATTGTACCACGTGTAAGGCTGCAATTCCCTCCGATGTATTTATAGATAAATGAAGTTGTTTTTAGCTAATTTTTAATTATTTTAATTAATTGTGCAGGCGTTATGACACTGTATATAATCTTTACGATAATTTAGGGAATGCTCAACAACTAATGTATATCCCATAAAACCTGGGACATAGAGTATTGATCCAGATAAGTAGTATCTGTTCGATGTCAAGCTATGCAATGTATCTAACTATATAAGTGTTTTATGCATAATGATTCATTGGCCTTTATTTTTAATATTCCGGAATCTGTCTGACTTGTTGACTATTTAGATGCATATCAAAGCAACGAAAGACCGTGCAGACTGATAATATATCTCGGATTCATCGTTTCATTAATATGAATCGGTTATAATTGTAAATTAAGCTCTCCTATACAAGGGGAAAATATGTTAAAACTGAATACACATAACATAAAACTATCAACTGATATAGAAGAAATAAAAAATAGTTTAATTGAAAAAAAAAAAAAAATACTTGGTCTATTTGTCAGAATCTAAATTGCTTCGTCAAACTTTTAATAGAAAATAATAAATATGTTGCTGTGTTATCAAACTGTATCTACACAAGTCTTAAATTATTTTATCATGTTTTTGTAAAATAAATACATGACAAAACGTCAATGAGACAATGTTTTATTCAATTCATGAAAATCTATTATAGCTCATTAACAACGACAACCATTGAAACAGAAGCGCTCAGAACTTTGCTATGGAAATTCGCATTGTTGACAAAAACATGCAGTGAAAATGGAAACTTTGGATGGTGTAAAGAAATGATAACAACATGTTCTCAATGTCAGGTGTCCGAAGCGCGTTCCTTTTATTTTCTTCATGGAGAATGCTTGAAAGCCAAGAACGTATAAGAGCCGAAATAGTTGAATAGCTATCTAACGAAAAAGAATCTACACATAACCAATGCATCTTAGATCAAATTTGCCAGAGTATAGGACAGAGAGTTTTGAAATCTTCATCTCTTCATAAGATCAACGATTAATGAACAGGCAATATAGGAAAAATCATGTCAGAACCGCATCACGACTACTAAGCTGTTTAAACCTTAAGACAAGTATTTTCAGTTCCTTAATTTGTTTCTAATACTGAGGTCAAACCTACCTCGGTCTAAGTTGCATTATTATTTGCACAAATGACAAATTGTGATCTAATTGATCTTTAAATATTTTTATCATTGTGTATAACTTAAAGATTTATGAGGGACTATCCCACAACTAATATATATTGCACTGAACGTATCTGTACAATTCATGTTAAGCTGTTGATTCATATAAATGTATTCGGGCATAATCTAGTCTTAATTCGGACTGTTGAAATTTAATGGAACCACCGTTTAATTTATTAAATAAAAAGAAATAGAATCATATTCAAAACAGTTTGGTTGTAGCCATTGATTGACGACCTAAATTATCTCATTGACTAGGACAGATTAGGTGAACGTTTGTCTGTAACGACCACTGCTCACTTCTTACTTATTATAGAATTTAAATTGTGGGGTTACCAAAGGTTCTTAACGCCTTTAATTATTAAATAATTCGAAAAACTAATCAGGAATAACCTTTCTGTTTTGATTTCTATTATTGACATAAATCAAAACATCGTATTATTCCTGATTAGTTTTTCGAATTACTTTATTTAGGTGTTGAGAACCTTTGGTGACCTCATAGTTAAAATGTCTTTAACAAATACAAAGTGTGCAGTGGTCGTTACAGACAAACGTTCACATAATCTGCCCCAGTCAATGGGATAATTTAGGTCGTCAATCAATGGCCACAGCCACACTGTTATGAATATGATTCTAATTGCAAAGCATCCTTTTTTTAATATTTCAATGTTAATACACCAGGGAAAAATGCAAGCAAAACAAAGAAAACGATGAACACATACAATAAACATTTAATATAAAAAAAAATACATTAATAGGAAAGTAATGCATATTTGTTGTATTTCTCCACAATTATAAATTACTTCATCAAAAGTTTAAAAGAAAATGATTAATATGATGTCGAGTTATCGTTACGATCTACATGAATGTTGAATTATCTTTATATCATGTTTATATAATATAATCATGACAAAACGTCCATAGAACAATTTTCCATTCTATTCATGAATAACTGTTGTTCATTTGAAAAAGCAATCATTGACATAGAATGCTTAAAAGTCGTTTTGTCATTGAAACTAAACTTGTTGAAAAAAACTTAGCTAACTCGTGTAGCGACTTTCTTGACTTGGTAGAATGAAAATTATGATGTCGGGTATTCTATTTTTTGGGGCAATTTCAGTTCATAATTAACATTTTTTTTTCATCAGGCAACGTGACATATCAAATGCATTATTAAAAAGTGAAGTAATGATCTAATTGATTTTCAATTATTTTAATTAATTGTGCATGCGTTATCATTGTATAAATAGTCTTTACAATTAATGAAGGACTACTTATACCCAACAATAAATTGATACAGCATCAAACGTATCTTTACGGTGCACATCAAACTGTCTATACATGTTAGGGTATTTGGACATAAGTTAGACTATTTATTGCCATGTTCTTATTTGTTAACTGCAGACTTGTAACATTTAATGAAACCACGGTTTTATTAATTGGAAAACCCTCAAAGCTAACTTATATCCCTTAAAAAGTATCAGATGTCAATCTACACACTGTATCTGACCATAATTAGAGTATTTGTTTAACGATAGACTAATCATTGCAATGGTATTTTTTTTTTTAATTTAAACTCTTGACCATTTAAATGCATATCAAAGCTAAGAAAGAACCCGTCGACTGGTGATTTGTAATGCGACCATTGTTTAACGTTATATAAATTTAATAAGTATTAATTGTAATACAAAATATTTGCATGTTATAAAATCAGGAAAGAATCTTAATTGCATGCTTACAATAAAACAAAATTATTAAAACTATAATTAATAAGAAGAGGAGAGGAGAGTTGAATTGAATATGTAAAATGCATATATAGTGAATTTGTAAAAACAAACTAAATTAATAAAGATTGCTTTATCAAATTACAATTGAAAATAAACATCAATGTTGTGTTATCATAAGCATCTGCATTGATATGACGTCTGTTACAACTGCAACCTGATAACTGTGATGAAACCACAGTGTTATAAATTTTAAATATTATGAAGTAATAGTTGGAAAGCCTTCTCTTAAGTTGCTATTTCAATGTCGATTCACCAGGGATTAATCCAAACTGCATGCTCACAAAAGAAACCGATGAAGAGATACAGTAGAAATTAAAAAAAATAAAGAAATAATTGAATATCAAAATAATGCGTATATGTTGTATTTGTCCAAAATTATAAATTGCTTCATCAAAGTTTTAATAGAAAATGATTAATATGCTGTCGTGTTATCATTATGATCTACATGAGTGTTGAATTATCTTCATATCATGTTAATATAATACAAACATGTCATAACATCAATGAAACAATTTTTCATTCAATTCCTGAATATCTATAGTTCATCGGAAAAAGGCATTCATCGACATATAACGCTTAAAACTAATTTTGTCATTGAAGTGAGCATTGTCAAAAACAATCGTCAACAATCGATCGACTTCGTACAATACACAACGTTATGGCGGATATCAATAGGTCATACCGAAATTACGAATCTCTTAATACGTTTGGCTGTAAGGCACTTTTAACTGGTGGTGCTATGAAATTTTTTATCAATTTGAATGTAATATGGTTCCGTCTTCCGCTTTTATAAAAATGCTACAAAAGAAACTCGTGTCGTGCATACTCATTTGTTTGTACATGTAAATGTATTGTGCTAGCACTTCATATGTGTATCTATTTAGAAATAAACGGGCTGACTTCAGAAGGAATTAATTTATTATTGTCAATTTATAACGAAAATTGAAATCTTTTGAATTTGCTTTCAATAATTATAATTCGTTATTTTCCAGTTTTTCTTAATTCTGTCTAACCATTTTTAGGTTTTTCATATTCTAACTTTAATGTGCATTATCTATTTATGCAGAGGTAAACATTAATCATTACAGATCTGTTTCAGGCTTTGACAAATTGTAGTTCATATTCTATGATGTAATAAATGTATAGGTTGCAGAGCTTGTTTTCAAGCTGCAACTCGTAGAAATTGGCACAATTTATAAAATGATTCAAGAATGTCATCTTTACGACCAAGTGTTTAAATCTATCGCTAATAATTCATTGATATTGATAACTTACCGTACAGGGGAAAATATTACGCATACTAAAGAAGAAAACTAATTTATAATGCATGTAATAAAGTATATTTTGCAAGACAGGCAAACCTGCATTAGGTTTAAGAATATAAAACAAGAATTGGAAACTGTGGGATAGATCGGATAGGGACAAACATGCAACAGTATATAAAAAAAACGTCAATAATTTGTTTCGCAAGTTGTTTAACGTGCAGGGAACATGGAAATCACCATAGATAGACGATCAGATGTAACGTCCCTCTTCTTCCAGAAAGTAGTTGTGATTCATACATCCCACACCAGTCAAACGGTATCCTTGCTTTGTCAGGAATATGACAGTTGTTGTTCATTCGTTTGATGTGTTTTATCCTTTGATTTTCCTATTTGATTAGGGACTTGGGGAGTTCAGTATTTTTGTGATTTCACTTTTTTTTGGGGTAAGTGTTTGATGTTCGACTTGGCGAATACCAAGCCACATAACAATACTTCTGTAACCCTTGGACTGACAAAATGTAAGAAAATTTATAATAACAATTAATTATTTCATTTGCACTTATGAAATGTATACATGTTCATAAAACCCCAGTTGTATTTACACTTTCCTGATATTCACTTAACTGAAAAGTTTTACAACCTTTTAAACTGTTTCAATCCACCATTACCTACATGAGAAAATGCCAGAATCAAGTCTGAATATGACAGTTGTTTTCTATTCGTTTGATGTGTTTGAGCATTTGAGTGTCTTTGGTATTTTAGTAATTTACTTTTTAATATTTACATTTACATATCATTGACAAAAGTTATATGATGAAATATTAAATGTACCTATCTCTTGAAAATATTTCTACGGAAGACAACTTAAGATATTTTAAACTTCTTAAATGCTTGATTTTTCTGTCACGTTTAATTCATTTTAACATCATCGTTGGCATCAGAGACTTGTGAAATTCCCAGCTCTAGATCTGCTATCTTACATTGTCTGTTGTGTTAATTTAACGTTTTTAATTGTACAAGAACTTCCACTTAAAGCTTTATGCTGTCTGTATTATCGATAGTTTCATTGTTCATATCTCAAAGGTATACGTATGCAATGAGATAATAGAATAATGATAACTGTCATTCTATATCTATTGAAATACACATAAATATTGTGTTCAGAAATTTTCACCGAATTTAAAATATGATAAAACATCCTTAGTTGTTTTTAAAATCTTGATGACTTACTAGTATCTGTATTACCCGTAAAACAATTTGCATGAAGACAAAGGTTATTTTTGTGACATGGAAACGTTCAAAATGAAAAAACGAAGACTGAAAAGTAGACATTAGTCAAGGAGCGCATAGTGTGAGTCAATATGTAGCTGCCTTACACATGTATCTGTAGCTCTTTTCACAAAACATCTTAAGTGTAAAATTTCTCGTAAGTCTAAAATATTCCTTAACAATTCAACTAAATATTTGTTATCGTAAGATTAATTTTACACTCAAGATTTGTTTGTGAAATAGGCTACTGGTCTGTAGCAGTCTCAGGATTTTATATTTAATTTTTTCGGTATGATAAACATTTCTAAATAAACTTTACCAGTATTACTTGTTTTAAATGTATATTTCAGTATGTGGTATTTAAGGAACGGGCATCGATTAGATACCGCGGCAGATTTCCACATTCTAAAGTCTATTTGACGTTTATCCCCTTCTTTTTGTGAAGGTGTTGTCAGGCTTGCTTCGAATTATGGTTTCGAATTGCCAACGTTGGTATTTTTGTTACTTGGTTATTTATTTGAACTTGAACTAACGTAATTGTATACCTTTTCGGGAAGCGGTCAAAGCTGAAACAAAAAATGCAGTATAGTTATCAATATGTGTAACATTTATCAAAATTATTAATATTTGTTTATCCATCGCGTTTGATAAACTATAATAATTAAAAGAATAATTAGAAATTGAATCCCAGTTGAGTAATAACTTAAATCAGTGTTTTCTATAACTTTACTGGATACCACAATTTATATGTTGACTTTCACAACATAAAATTAATTGTATAATGATTCAAAGCATTCGATCCCACGAAGGTAGACATTAGTCGATGGTTTGTCACCTGCAGTGCATAATTTACTCATAATTGATGAGTATTAGATAAATATTGTATCAGCACAATTTATGTATGCCTTTGTTAATAATTGATTCTATGTAAATGCCAATACCGAAGAGATGAAATAGAAGACGTTACTAACTTAATAGTGTGTCTTTCTTTGTTGCGATGTTACGCTATTGTTTCAAATAAGGGTACAGGTTGGTACCTATTAAAACGTTTAAACCCGCTGCATTTGTTTGCAAATGTACTAAGTCAGGAATCTGATGTTCGGTAGTTGTCGTTTGTTGATGTGGTTCATACATGTACAGTAAGTGTTTCTCGTTTCTCGTGGTTTTGATAAATTAGGCCGTTGGTTTACCATTTTGAATGGTTTAACACTAGTCATTGTTTGAGCCTTTTATAGCTTGTTGTTCTGTGTGAGCCAGGGCTTAATGTTGAAGACCTATGATGGTTTACTTTTACAAATTGTGACTAGGATTGAGAGTTGTATTATTAGCACTCACACAGCATCTTCTTTTATCTTTCATATATAATATGACAGTTAAGATAGAAAATACATGTTTCAGTACATGTATATATGTAGTATGTAAATGCTTTGAAGCCTGTTGTTTTGTGATGTATGATTATTGATGTGCCCTTCCGAGTTCGAAATAACAGCAATATTTTGCAATGATAAACTGTACAGACACGTAATAGTGTATACACTTGTGCTTAAGTCCAACATTTATGGAAAGTATTTTCAGAGAACAATTGAAGGTCTTTCCACCTCGATAATAAGAATGAAATTTAAACAAAAGTGCACACGCTGAAATGTCTCGCCTTCTTTACTAATCATTGATATTATGTTGATAGACCTAAATATAAAGCTTTATTACAACTGTAACATAAACTCAACATTAACCAAGAAAACAAAACATTGATCAATGAACCATGAAAATGAGGTCAAGGTCAGATGAACCATGCCAGGCAGACATGTACAGCTAACAATTCTTCAATACAACAAATAAAGTTGACTTATTGCTTATAAATTAAGAAAAACAGACCAAAACACAAACACTTAACACTTAGCAATGGACCGTGAAAATGAGGTCAAGGTCAAATAAAACCTGCGTAACAGACATATAGATCATAAAATATTTCCATACACCAAATATAGTTGACCTAATGCATAAAGTATTTGAAAAATAGACCAAAACTCAAAAACTTAACTTTGACCACTAAACCATGAAAATGAGGTCAAGGTCAGATGACACCTGTCAGTTAGACATGTACACCTTACAATCATTCGATACACCAAATATTATAATAGAAGACCTATTGCATAAAGTATAAGAAAAACAGACCAAAACACAAAAACTTAACTATAACCACTGAACCATGAAAATGAGGTCAAGGTCATATAACACCTGCCAGTTGGACATGTACACCTTACAGTCCTTCCATACACCAAATATACTAGCCCTATTGCTTATAGTATCTGAGATATGGACTTGACCACCAAAACTTAACCTTGTTCACTGATCCATGAAATGAGGTCGGGGTCAAGTGAAAACTGTCTGACAGGCATGAGGACCTTGCAAGGTACGCACATACCAAATATAGTTATCCAATTATTTATAATAAGAGAGAAATTAACATTACTAAAAATCTGAACTTTTTTTTCAAGTAGTCACTGAACCATGAAAATGAGGTCAAGGACATTGGACATGTGACTGACGGAAAGTTCGTAACATGAGGCATCTATATACAAAGTATGAAGCATACAGGTCTTCTAACTTCTAAAATATAAAGCTTTTAAGAAGTTAGCTAACGCCGCTGCCGTAGCCGTCGCCGCCGGATCACTATCCCTATGTCGAGCTTTCTGCAACAAAAGTTGCAGGCTCGACAAAAACGATGTTAGGAAATTTCACTCCATGTTGATTTAATATGGTAAATCAAACTGATATAAAAAAAAAAATAAGATTAATAGGTTTATGCAGAAGACTTAATTGTTTTATAATGAACCAGAAAGAATTTTTAGCAAAGGTCAAAATCTAGAACGTAAAATTGACCTTTGACCTTGACCTCAATTTTGAGGTCATCGGTCAGTGATTTCAAATCAAAAGACCCCAGGTCAATCACTTGTATGGTTGTGGAGAAATACTGATTTCAAATACAAAAGGGGAGAAAACTGCTATAAGGGTTAACCAAAACTCTTCGACTTAAACATGTTGAAGTTGCGCCTTTTTGTAAACAGTTATTTGGCAAACACATCATACCATTTACTGTCACAGTTTCTTTGGAATAATGATAACAAGCAAAATTCAGAATTTATTACATGACCTTGACCTTTGACCTTGACGTCAGTTTTCTTCAAATGGACCAAGGACCTTATATCAAAAGACTGTAGGCCTGTACGACTTATAACGTATGAATTTATCCAACAAATCGCCTATCTTAAATTTTCAAAGGGAAATAACTCCCATAAGATGTCTTCCGATCACTCCTGTCAAAATAAACAAATCATTCTTAAGAGTAGATGAACAATTTGGTGAAAACAGTTTGCTAAAATCTTTTACGGTTTTAAAGATATAGCGATAACAAGAAAAAGAGGGCGTGGAGAGATAACTCCTATAAGAATAAGTGTACGGTCACACAGGGTGAGTTTTGAAACCTCCATTACTGTACAACATCATTGGCCAAAAATCCATTCGATATGTTGTAAGACAAAAAAGTATCTCAGACGGCAGAAGAAAAAAAAATTAATTAAACCAATTGTTCAGAGAACAATTGAAGGTCTTTCCACACAAAACAATGTATTTTCATATGAAAGTAGTAAAATTAAGTTTAAAATGTCATTTCAACCGTCGAATGATAGCTTATTGTAGGCTGATTCCAAAAATATATGGTTTCTATACAATATTTTTAAATATGGAGGATAATTTGTTACTTTCGGTTTAAAAATGTTTACTCAGATTATATTTACTTGACACTGATTCCAAAAATATAGAACTATATACTTTTATACCAATAAAGTACAAAACATAGCTACTTCCGGTTTACACAAGGTCACTTCCGGTTATTTTTTCAAGGTTAAATGGTTTGATACCTACTGCCAAAAGTCTCATGTCTTTATCATGTATACATATGAGGTAAAAGCAAAGGTAAAAACATTAAGCTATGACCTTGAGATCAATTTGAAGGTCATAAACCAAGGACCTTAAATCAAAAGATCGTAGGTCTTAACTATATTTGGTTAATGAGTTATATCACCATACGTGTATCTTTAAATACAAGAAGGGAGAAAATTCCCTTTTACGTTCAGCATACCCTTACAATCAAAATTTAAATGTTACGACATATCGTAACTAACAATTTAGTAATTTGTTGATGTCTTATACGGTTTTTGGAAATAAGTGAAAATAAGCCAAATTCAAATTTGGAATATGATCTTGACCTTTGACCTTGCCCTATTACTTTTTTTTTGTACCAAGGATCTCAAATCAAAAGATCCTAGGTCTCTATCACCTATGGTTTATAAGATAACTTATGTTAAATGCATAAGGGGAAATAACTCTCATATGGAGCGTTCATATTGCTTCGGTCAAAATAGGACAAATCATGCGAAGGATATAACCAGCAATTTTATAAAATAAATTTGTCCCTTTCTTTTACGGTTACGGTGGAGATGTAGGCACAAGGAAAACGGTGTTCGGGGAGATAACTCGTACAAAGAAAATTGTTCGTCTTAGCAGGGTGAAATTTAAAAGCGCATGAACTATACGATACCATACCAGAAATATCTAAGCGACATATTGCCAAACAAAAATTTCAGAATGTGGCGGAAAAAAAGATAATAATCAGAAGAAATACAATAGGTCTTTCCACAGGAAAGTGGAAAGACCTAATAAACAGAAGAAAAACAAAAGGTCTTTCCACGAAAAGTGGAAAGACCTAATAACTGTGTAGAAATATATTCAAAATCTCGCCAATACAATGAGTTGCTGGATATCCAACTAATTGTACTATAATTGTTTACAAACATAACATATATCACGTTTTCCTACGGTTTGAAGTAAGCGTCATTTTTAGGGTTACGGCATTTTGTTGAACTGTCTTACTCAGTGGTTGTTGGTAGATACTGCATGTATATCATACTTAGGTATTCGTTTATTGTATTGTACAAGCATCAGACTGTTGTTTTTTGGTTTGTTTTGTCAGTACTTTTAAAAGTTACTTTTCGTAATGTTTTTTTTGCACTGTTGAAGGTGACATTAAGTGTCTTAAAAGTACGTCGTTTTGCCTCTGGTGGAATTTTGTCTTATTCGAAATCAAACCATGTCTTTTTATTTTAAAGTAAATTCATTGCTTAATATGATAAAACGTTGTGAAAAGTATTTTAATTCATAAAAATATCGTTTTTATTCATTTTTTCAGAATCTAAATGAATATGAGTAATTCTCATTGTTCGTACCCAAATATGTATATAAAGTCACGTCGTCATTGGTTAAATTCTATTGTTTTGGATTTTATTTACAACGTTTAGGTATATTTTATTGAAAACAGGACCTATCACATACATTAGGCCATCTTTTTGTTAGAATGCTAAATATTGATACTGAAAACATGTGATGGACGTGTACAGAAACCGACTTTTGTATAGTGTAGCATTGGAAATTTTATTGAGGATCACTTATGACTTTATTTCTCTAACAATAACAAGATGTTTATTCTATTGCACAACACAGTATATCCTGAAGTCATGTTTTGAAATTATTGATGGTATTACTAGTCTTATTAATTAATGATATCGGATCTGATTTCCTTTTCCTAAACAGATGCTTCTTGATATTTTAGGGCTAAAGTAAACCATTGTTTTTCTTCTTGTCATTTTTGTTGCCATGGCGCCGCTAGTTTGCAAGCGACTTATGTTTGAATATATCCCTTTAGTATCTACTGCCTTCCTTAAAAATGATTATTCTAAAGGTGTGATCTGGGAGACAACATATGTGCTACTATAGATGGGAAGTTTGATATTATTGACATTGTGTGAAGGCAGACATACATATTTATATGTTCATAAAACATCTGTTGGTTACATGTGTGGTTTGGTTGGAGGACAGTACATGTATCATTGACGTATATGCATAAATAACATCTCTTTTTTATTCATACAAAACGTAGCAATTTCAATAGCCTTGACTGAATTAATGTAAATTATTCATCTGTATTGTGAAAATAACTTTTTCTGGTCTGACCATAAACATTTGCAATTGATGTATTTGCAAATAACATTAAATTGTTAGCTTCTATCAAGATAGAATATTAAAGTGTGATGTGTTTCTAAAAGTGGCCGTAGGTGTATTATTACGTGACGTTAATACACTTGTACGTTATAAATGTCACCACACATGCACAAATGCGAGGGTGTATAAAAGGAAGTCACCTTGCAGCTACTCTTGCAGGTACACACATGACAGTTGTAATGATTAAATTAACAGAAATATCAATCAGATTCCTCATGTAGGTGTTGTTATATGATCTTATATCGCCATGTCGGTACGGTTAGGGAACACCTAATAACCCGCGGGGCATGTAAAACATAAAAAATGGTTCATAATCTTATTTGATGAAGAATTAGAAATATGAAGTATAATTGATAAGAGTGGTTGGTGTTGAACAATAATGTTTTTTTTTTAAATATGCCTCTCACTTTATGCAGCCGCTTATATATACCTGTACTCGAAGCAGCCGTACTGTTTAAACCTGTCACTAAAGGTAGCCGTTCTGAATATACTTGCCACACAAGGTACTTGTTAAGAATATGTATCTTGATCCAGGCGGCCGTTCTGAATATACCTGCCACTCACAAAAGCCTTAAAGAATATGTATGTTGCTCCAGGCGGCCGTTCTGAATATACCTGCCACTCACAACAGCCTTAACGAATATGTATGTTGCTCCAGGCGGCCGTTCTGAATATACCTGCCACTCACAAAAGCCTTAAAGAATATGTATGTTGCTCCAGGCGGCCGTTCTGAATATACCTGCCACTCACATCAGCCTTAACGAATATGTATGTTGCTCCAGGCGGCCGTTCTGAATATACCTGCCACTCACGACAGCCTTAAAGAATATGTATGTTGCTCCAGGCGGCCGTTTTGAATATACCTGCCACTCAAGACAGCCTTTAAGAATATGCATGATACTCCAGGCAACAGTTCTGCATATACCTGCCACTTACGAAAGCCTTAAAGAATATATGTATGCAACTCCAGGCGGCCGTTCTGTTAATACCTAACACTCGCAGCAGCCTTTAAGAATGTGTATGTGCCTTCAAAATTCATGAAAATGCATTGACTTTAAAAGAAATGACTTATTTGTTATAATATATACATGTATGAACTTAAATAATGGTTTCAAAATTTTCAATTGATGGTCTTCACATTTAGTCATTTGAAAAGGTGACCAGAAATATCATGCTCAAAGTTGTATGTAAAAACAAGTCAGAGTCGATTTAAAGCTAAAAATCCTTTAAAAGTACATGAATATAGAAAGACACCACAGCAAAAAACTGAAGTCTGTTAGCTGTATTTTTGTCTACTTGTATGTTCTTCAATGTTAGTTTATTTATAACATACTATAAAACGTTCATCCACATTACAAAAAGTTAAAAAAAAATTTTATTAAACAACTAACAATTCATGAGTTTGCTATATATAATATGTATTTTCCCGCGTTTCGGAGTGAAGCGGGAAAATGTTGTCTAAAAGGAACGTTTTTTTATAAGAACGGTATGTTTTTGGCGGGTTTTGTTATGTGTAGTTGTACAAGTGGTTACGTGGACCAATCATTCGGATTGTGTCAATAGGTATTCTTATGTTAATGAGGTGGAAGCGGGTGTTTGAAAATCATTCTAGCCGCAGACGTTCAACACTAAACTTCTATATTTCATAATATTTGGTATTGTATATTATTTTTACTGTTTTTTCTTGTGATGGAGTTTGGCATCAATGTCCCGAGGCGTGCCTTGCACTTGCTCCGAACACAGGTTTCCATATCAATTTTCTTTAGTAAAGTTTTTTATGGTTTTTCCTGGGCGGCGAGGTTACCTTAAAGACGGATATAAACATACATGTGCACACATGAATACAGATATGGGCTCTTATTGATTCAGAGTAAACTTGTTTCAGATGTTTATTCTTTCTGTGTACCTCATTTGAAATGTATTTGTATTTCATATATATCATGATTTATAACATAAAATATACATTAAACGCCGGCTCTGTTAGTCTGTACGGCTAAATGCATTGCTTTGTAGTTAAGACGTATAAACACTTCGTGTGCATTTCTAGACCAGACGCCATCTAAATATCAATCGCAATGACCTTCAAAGACTGCCGACAATTATCATATAATCCACTGTAAACAGAAATATTGATAAAAATAGATAGTCAGCAAGTGCAATCTGGTTGTTTCTAGGTCTGTTTCATTCCTAATACATGTATACATGTTATAATATATATTAATCATGGTTTACCCTGCATTATAATTATTTCTTTTTGTGTCGGATCACCAACGAAATAGTAAGTTGAAGTGTCTCCCTTGTTTTACTTTTCGATGTTGAGATACTTTATTTCAAATGTATAAACGTGATACATGCTGACCACCATATGCTTAACACATGCACATTAAGGTCAAACTAAAGGAGTATTGATTAT
Source organism: Mytilus edulis (assembly GCF_963676685.1). NCBI lineage: Eukaryota > Metazoa > Mollusca > Bivalvia > Mytilida > Mytilidae > Mytilus > Mytilus edulis. The sequence continues at coordinate 11,692,803 of NC_092351.1, read as the reverse complement.
AATTGGTTGAATTATTGATGTGCACAACAACAATATACAAGTGATGTTTTCAAAAATAGAACTAAATTGACTTCTAATAGCGAACTATATTTTTTTCTATTGTCCGCTTTGATAAATGTTTGCCACAATACGATTGTAATTTATGCTTTTGTCGAATGGTTCTTTAAGATCAATTGAAATTATGTGGACTGCTATTAGTGTATCATTGATATGGTGACCAAAGTATAGAAAAAGCGCACCATGATGTCATTTGCCAATGTGAAGACTATCCACTAGACACCGCATAACGTGAATGCAAGCGTTTACTACTGTCTTCTTGGAATTCTCATGTTTTGTTAACATAGATGTCGCATGTATTGTTCTTGTCATGATTAAAAATGCTAAAATGATCAATGCGTTGTTTTTAATCATAAACAAAACCCCATATCTCTATTAACCTTTTGCAATTTCTGCAGCTTCTATCGATTTCTTTTCGTATATCATCTTGATCTTAAATTGTCAATAAAGCATTCGTTATGTGTTATAACTCCCGTATACAATATGAAGTTCTGCCATTTTTTCACCATTGACTGTCATTTATAACAATGGAGTATTCTCTACAAAGTAATTGAATTTCAGTCTATCTTAAGATTTGAATTAGGTTGACAGAGGAAGAACATTCAATGTGATAAGAAGTTGAGTCAGAAGATCAAATTATATAAAATAAAATGAAGTCAATTATGCAGTCTATTCCACATATTATAACTTTATTTCAGTTTGTTTCCCTGAGGATGTATATTCAAAATTTGATATTGGCAAAATAATATGATAACTATAATTTCATTTGATGGTTATTTTAATTACTCTTTGGTGTTTTCGTACCTTTCTCTGTTAATTTATTACAAACTGAAAACAGATGTGTTGATGATAAATAATAAAATGTAAATGCTTGCATAAAATTTTGATTTACCAGGTAAGTTTGGTACCAATATTTTTTTTTGACAACCTATGGCATGATATCTTTTTGGATAACTAAAAGCTGCTTTGCCTATAACGTGTTTAGATAAAATAAAAATAAAAACTTTATTATATGTACTCATGTCAAACTTTAACCATGATTTTTTTAATATAATTATGTATATTTTGCCGACAAAAGAAACTCATTTTGTTCAGAATACAGAATACATATTTGTACTACTGATGATCTACTGGTTTATACTAGAGTTGTCCTTCTTTTCCCTCGATATATTGCCAATTTTGTTAATAAGAACTAATTTAGTAAATTAAACTTATTTTTGAAATAAAAAATAGTATTGACACATAATTCCATATAATAACATTTGAAACATTGTTTCAACTCGTTTGAGATAGTTTGTATTTGGTATTAAATGTTAAATAGATGATTGAATTTTTTGAAAATGTGCTTTCAAGCATACAGGAACATATATTGTAGGGTAATTGAGTGTTGCACGTCTTTGTATTTAGTTTTATTATTAATTGAAAAACTATTACAATTCCTAGGCATCAGCATACTAGCTACTAATATTTCATGAGTCTACAGGAAAAAAGACCCACAAATCCATCATTCCTTTACATTTGTACACAACTTGTTTCATAAATAACTCATCTGAGCTGCTTTCGTATATTACGTGGAAAGAAAGATAACTCATTTTCTAATAATATAATATTGATGTCGAAACTCACACTTACACTTTTTTTTTAGTTTGTCAAAAATATGTATTTTGAATTTGTTTACATGACAATAAAGATTATTATAAATAGGTAGTTATTTTAATACAATATTTTGCACCTTGTTCTTTTTAAACATATATCTCTTCATATGCTTGCATTAAATATGTTCCAAAATAACTATACAAATAAGGCGGCCAAGTAATAGTGTATGATTGTCAGTGTTTCAACAACCTAGAATAAGACCAAAGGGAATTTAGCAGATTGTAGACAACGATAGAATGTGAAACAAAACGACAGTAAAAACTAACTGTCTAATTTACTTAAATAATATGAAACGAAAACAGCTATGATAGAAGACAACCTCTGAATAACATTCTTTTTGGGATGAGTAAATAAAGAATGTAAAAACTGTTAACTTATTTGTGAGCGCTGACACCCTTATTAGGAACAGTTCTATATCAACACAGTATTAAAACAAACTGTAAAACTTAAATGGAACGGTGCTGATTTACAGAAACATTTATTTCATATGTATGAACAACATAGTTCGTACATTCTCAACAAAAAGCCTTAACCCTAATTCTTTTTATTCAAAGTGTCGACATAACTACCCATTTCATTTCCTATAAAGGTAAAACGAAATACACTTGATAAATATAACTTAATATATATATAAATATAAATTCCTGCAAAACTGTTACACCAGAGTAATGAGAAAAATCAACAGTAATCGACAAAAGTTTTACTGTCACCATCACGAATCGTTTGACCAATAGGATGTGTTGGTATTTAAACTCAGTAATGAAAAGTTCCGTATAGTACTCGGAAAAGTGTGAAACAGAGAAAACTGATAGCTTGGAATCTTCGTCTTAGTCCTGAATATACCTATAATCCGATTGTGTCCTATACCTGATTGTGAAATTTTGACTGAGTGTAGATTCCAATGGCGGATTTAGCATGCATAGCTGGAGACACTTATTCTGAAAACTTTTGAATATAAGTACGCTTAAAGTCGTCTCATCTGTCATTTCAACTACACTACACACACGTACATGCACATACATACACACACATAGTTAACAAAGAATAATCGTATTGGTACAGTACTCAAATACAGCTAAATAAGTATGACATGCCTTATGTTGGGATTAATAAATCATCATCTGTTCAGATGCACGCCTCCGGATGCGAGATATTTTCGCTGTACCGAACACCCATTAGTGGTCTCCGACTGGTTTCTGCTCTTTTTGTGGGTTGTCTCTTTGACAAATCTCCCGGTCATTTGCCAATTGTAGTTTTATACATGTTGTAAATGATTGTAATGGGTCAATTGAAAAATCAGCTACATAGAATCAGAAATAAAACATTCAGAAGGAAAAAAATACAAAAGAGGTTTCCGCTTCGGCCAGACATATCAACATACAGCGTTTAAATGTTTTCTTTAATTTTTTTAAAACTCAAGCTGCCATTTATGTGACTCTTTATGCTGGATATTGGCTCGCGTCTCTAGAATTATTCTCTGATAAAATGCTACTTGTATGTCTACCACAACATATGCTTATAAAATGTACAAATCCTTTGCAAACATCTGGGGAAAAAAACCCACAATATTGTGTACTTTTACAACTAAGTGCAAAAAAAAAGGGGAAAAAATGTTTACATCTACATATATCCATGTTGTTTTAAAGATACAAAATAAAAGTTCATTAACTCATGCAAAAAAATTTCATCAACCTTTGACTGCGGCCTTGGTGAATATATCAATGTTCTAGGATTCAGACATCTGTTATAGTGTTACCATTTCGCCGTTAGACACAAACTTTATAATGTAACAATACTTTTCATTGCGCTGTGTTTTTCATTCTATACAATAGCGGATCTCATTTACTATGATGTATTATGATGTCGTGTGTATACATATTTTACCGCTGATTTGGAGAAAGGGACGATAAAATCAAAAATGTACTTTCCTGAAGTCTTAAACTGTAGTTGCATTTTCCATATATGTATTGCTTATTGCTAGTATATTGATCGATTTGATTTATGAATTATGTCTATAATTTTGAGCTATTTTAGTGCAGATTCTTTTTAAAAGTTATTATAATTTTTATGTTTTCACAATGTATATACACTTCACATTGCATTGGATTCTTATGAAAATGAAATCTTTTTTTGGGGCAACTGATGAAATTGCACATATATTTTCTATACCACCATTGTCCATCATTTAAAGATAATAGTAGCACTAATATTAACACACGGACATTTTTTATTCTGTGTAATTATAGAGCCTGAGAAGCTGTCTGGAGTTTTAATGAAGTGCTTTGAAGTCTAAAATGAGCTACGATTAGAACGTTGACAGCTATATGACCATGGATGATAGACCACAAATTACATGTATTGATCTGGAACACAAGAATTGTAATCTTACGTTGCTAAAGGATTTCTTTTATGGTTAGATACTACCATCAACAATCAGGAGTAAATCGTTAATTATTAACTGCAAGAAGTACTGATGCTGATGAACTCTTTTTGTGCAATGGACGATCTGAAACCAAAATTAGCTGTTGTCATTCAAACTATAACATTGTAATTTAAAAATTCTCACATTGTTTCTTCATCTATTACTGAACATCAAACCTCATCAGACAGTGCGTCTCTGTAAATTACCTCATCATAGATACCAGGAATGACAATTTGCATTGCGCCAGGCGAGCGTTCCGTCTACAAAAAACTCACCAGTGACGCTCGTATAAAAAAAAGTAAAAACAAAGGCCAAATTAAGTACGATGTTTAAGAGCGTTGAGGGCCAACAGTTACTTAATATTTTGCCAAATACAGTAAAGATAATCTAATTCTTGGGTAAAAAAAGCCTTAGTGATTGAAAAAAAGAGTTTGGGAAACAGTTAATGAATTATTATTTTATTATTATGACCATATCAATGATAACTCATGGCAACACAGAAATCTGGTGATAAATGCAACTTCGAACCATAGGTCTAGGTCTACGTGCCCTTTTAATGACAGTTATTCTAGAAATATTGCGTTGCATTAGAAAAATATAAGATGTATACAAACTTGATAAAAGTTCTCGTTATGCATGATTGAAGACATTTATGTTTATCATCGGACACATAAATATTATAATACTATAGGGTAAAATAAATCTTACAAAAATAAACTCATTAAACATACAAAGAAATAATGCAAACAAATATTATATTTACTTGATACTATTAATATTGGTTCTGGAAGACAGATTTTCACTTATTGAACTCAAGACACTGTCAGATACGCCGCCGCTACACCAGACGCACGTTTCGTCGACTACAAATGACTCATCTGTGACGCTCTAATAAAAAAGAGAATAGGCCAAACATACACCGTTTGTGAGCATTCAAGACCAAAGATTCCGAAGAGTTCTGCTACTAGGCCAAACATACACCGTTTGTAAGCATTCAAGACCAAAGATTCCGAAGAGGTCTGCTACATACAGCTTAGATCATGTATTCCTTGGATCAAGTGACGTGTATTCTTGTCCTTATACAGTGTATGCACCTCTAACGGAACTTCACTTTATAGATATATTTTGATTATATATGAACGCCGCGATATAGCCTTTTTGTGCTAATGCGGCGTAAAGCAACTAACAATCAATCAATGATTATATATGCAGATAAATTATTATCTCTTTAACAATTCTGTTTTTTTTAATAAACGCGTAGTCAAATTAAATTCATTTATTGGACATCAATCTGAGTAAGTCAAATTTCACAAGTCAATTTATTCTTACTTAGTCCAATTACAAAACTTTTACAGAAAGAGTATGAATTTGTGTAAATTTGTGTAAGTTATTTGAATGTGGTACATGTACTTCATCGGATTATGATTTATAAATTAAAGTTGTCAAGTATACTTTCTGATTTGTAATTAAAAGCTTTCATTTCGGCTAAATAGATTTATTTAAAAGGTTCTGTTGTTTTAGGAATTAACACCAATTCGCTTGTTTATATTAATTTGAAAAGTAAGGATACTGTCACAGTGTATTTAAATCAAGACACAAAACCCTACATAAAACTGAAAAGAAAAAAAACAACATAGGAATATCCGTATTTAGCTGTTCTTTATCTCAGATTCAGAGTAAAGCCTTCAATCAAAAACTTCTGGCTACTCACGGCATGTTAAAATGGATCACTGTCATACAGAATCTTGGCGATACGGTCGGAAAACGTTCATCTTAGTCTTGAGCAATTGAATGTCATATCGACAAATTACAGACTAAAATTTAAAGGCAACTGTCAAATCATTGTATAAAATGCATAACAATGTTAAGAGTATTTTCACTAAATCTATTAAATGTGTACTGGTATATTTTACTTTGGTTAACACGATTTATTCATAAGATTTACTTAGCTTTGAACTGCGAGTTCTTTTAGATCGGTACATTGAGTCTAAAATCTATATTACATGTAAGTTCCTTGCAATCACAAGCCTTTTCAACTTATGTTTGTTCTAACATTTGTTTTTGTTTTACCACTGTCCATAGTCTGGAAAGTTGCTGATATGTTAAACCCCTCTAACGTCTACATGTTTATCGTACATTTATGTAAGTCAGTTTATCTGAAATTCATTGGTGGTTTCAAATTGTTAGTTTTTTTTTAATCTTTAAATTGTTTCACATTTTGTTGTACCTGAGCTCTTTTTAATATTGGACGATATTGGTTTTACACATTATTGAATGTCGACCCATAGGCTTACATTTTTGTCATTTGGTCTGAGGTGAATAGTTTTTTCAGTGGCAATCAAAGCGCATCTTTTCATTACAACAATATTGCAACAATTTGTTTATGGCTTTGACTACATTTGTATTTATTTTTGTTATTGTGTATACCGTCCATCTCTTATATTCATATAATAGATTCATTGAAAGGAACGGCGCTGCAAAATGATATCTTAAAATTGAGAATGGAAATGGGGAATGTGTCAAAGAGACAACAACCCGGCCAAATAAAAAACAACAGCAGAGGGTCACCAACAGGTCTTCAATGTAGCGAGAAATTCCCGCACCCGGAGGCGTCCTTCAGCTGGCCCCTAAACAAATATATACTAGTCCAGTGATAATGAACGCCATACTAATTTCCGAATTGTACACAAGAAACTAAAATTAAAATAATACAAGACTAACAAAGGCCAGAGGCTCCTGACTTGGGACAGGCGCAAAAATGCGGCGGGGTTAAACATGTTTGTGAGATCTCAACCCTCCCCCTATACCTCTAACCAATGTAGAAAAGTAAACGCATAACAATACGCACATTAAAATTCAGTACAAGAGAAGTCCGAGTCTGATGTCAGAAGATGTAACCAAAGAAAATAAACAAAATGACAATAATACATAAATAACAACAGACTACTAGCAGTTAACTGACATGCCAGCTCCAGACTTCAATTAAACTGACTGAAAGATTATGATTTCATCATATGAAAATCATCAGGCACACTCCTTCCCGTTAGGGGTTTAGTATCATACCATCATAACATATATGAGAAGAACATAACCCGTGTCATGCCAACAACTGTTTTTAGAATAAATGTGTTAAGTTCCGATGCAAAGACCTTATCAGTGACTCAATATTAACGCCAAAATATGCAATCTTTAATGACTTGACAACAGTATCGTAATTATATCCCTTCTTAATAAGTCTATTCAAAGGTTTTGTAAGTTTCTGAGGTGAATACTGACACCTTTGTGCTTTATAAAGAATATTTCCATAAAAAATTGGATGTGAAATACCTGAACGTATTAGAAGTCTGCATGTTGAGCTATATTTACGAATGATGTCTTTATACCGATGATAAAATTTAGTAAATGTTTTGACTAGTTTGTGATATCGAAAACCCTGGTGTAATAATTTTTCAGTAATACATAAATTTCTCTCGTTAAAATCTAAAACATTGTTACATACACGAGCGAATCGTACAAGTTGCGATATATAAACACCGTAAGATGGTGACAAGGGAACGTATATCTTGTATATCTTAGTCTGTTCAAACTACCGGTACGTACCCGTTCCTGTTAAACATTAACAATTACAACCATAGTCCTAAGAGCGTATATTATAGTAGAACAGTTATCATTCTTAACTAGTTTACGTGCAACAAGAGTGGTGAATAGTTATTTTCATGCAGCAGGTCCGAACTATTTTTAATAGAATGTTTATGCTGGAATGCAGATATAGTTAATCTTGTGTATTGCAAATTGCAAATATACAAAATCGTACCGTTCAATACTACATGTATACATATTCAATCCTTTGTGGCTTCAAACTTTTAACGTCCTGTCATTATTCTCCCGTCACTCTTAAGTCTTGAAAATTTCGTTGAAGGTTCTGATATTACCCTTTTGAAGAAAAAAAGGCCTAACATTTATTTGACTTTGAATAGCACATAACCAGAACTACTACATGTAGTACAAATGTTAATATTGTTAAGGGTTAACGTTGAGATGGCTATACCACGTAGCACTCATGTTACAAATGGATTAAGAATGATAGCTTACTGTCATTAATGTTATTGATGGGATATTTATTCAAGAGAATTTAGATACTGCTTAAATCAAATAAAACCGCAAATCTCGGGACTATATAAATATTAAACAACTAATATTTGCTGTAATACCATATTTGTTTTCCTGTGTTCTGGTAACAACACTCTAAGTAAATGGATAGTATTTCAAGATTGACTTGTCTCATGACATTGTTGCGTGCATTTACCAAATAACAACATACACTGATCTCTCAAACAAAGGACTTGATTAACTCAGTAATGTATCATTGCTTTACCGGAAGAATTAACAAATGTAAAAATAAAGAAATGCAATTAAAATGACGGAAGTTAACCATCTTACAATAATTATATATAAAAAGCATAACAATAAACAACATGAAAACAAACCATTTATTATTTCTAGATGTATAGACGATTGTTATAACGACAAATCAGTTTTTCGAAGACATCATTTTTTTCCTTTGTATCTACATTCATAATTCGTAGTTACATTTATATTAGTTGTGCCAATTCAAGAAAATTCTACAACAATAATAATCTGAAACTAGTCTTCTTTTCGAGATTTCCGTTTCATCTTAATGGTACATAACTATTTATTATAACTTTTCAACACACAGACTTCGCATATTTCAGAAATATGATGTGAATTGTTAATTTTCTGATGAACTGAAATAAGGAAATATGATTTCTACGGTTAAAAACCTGAGTATATATAATGTATTGTAGTTTCGTGGGACAATTCTATAAATGGTTTTGGCATCATAGAGAAAAGGGAACTAATAAGAAATTATACCCATTTTCCGGCTTAACAAATTAAAAGCAAAAATATTAATTGTAGCATTGATGACCGTTTTGAAAAAAAAATTATCAAGGCAAAACTGTTTCCCAGCATAAACATGGTGGTCGTAAAATCTCTTCAAAAATAATATGGTTATGTTCTTAAAGCTAGATGGTGTTTTCACTAGTGGCATTTGAAAAGTCAAATCGGATACGAAGTTAGATAGCACTGTAAAAAGAAAATTTCTAAAAGTTATGCCAAATACGGCAAATGCTATCTATTCCAGGGGTAGAAAAACAGCAGTGGTTCGAATAATTTAACATAAAAAATAAAATAAACTAAATTCACAGAAAATGAATATTACAATGATATTACAATATGTATGCACACTTTAAGTGTCTGTTCCATCATTTTACTTATAAACATGTAAACCTATTACATTTTTTTTTAGTGTTGAAAATAAAGTTGTTTCATTTGCTTTGTACATCTTTATAGATATAGGAAATGTGATATAAATTCCAATGAGACAACTCTCCATCCAAGTAACAAATTATAAAAGTAAACCTTTATAGGTCAAGGTACGACCTTCAACACGAACATGATCAAATGATGGTTCAGACACTTGACGTGTACTAACATAAATCATATATAAAAGTGATGGGCTGGGAAAATTATTTTATTTATACTTAAGATAGGATTTTACTTTTGTATACAGATTTAGATAAAAAGAATATCAACGTAACTTTTTTGTAATAAAACAAAAATGGTTGATGTTAGTATAGCTAATGGATGAACCGGGCCCATTCGATTTTAATTTCATCCGAGAGTAATCATAATTGCTCTGGCTGTTCTTGGACTTCTGATATTAAAAATAAGTATAAACTATAGTGTATTTGTTAGGAAAATGACAAAATATGACATCATAAGCAAACAGATTTTACACATGTCTTTCAATTAAAATATTTTTATTCTATCTGAGGAAAATGTTGTCAAGTGAAACATTTTATTTATTTCATAGCTGTTTCATTTCAATCATCTCAGGTTTTGTCTCATCCTGGTCTTCTGTATTCATCGGTTCTTTTGTCGATTCTTCAGATGGTTCCACATTTTTATCATTACTTTCATTTAAATCTGAATTATTTCTAAGATCATCTAGCGTACTCATTGAGTCTAGCGTATCGATGGATCCTTTAGTAGTTCTACAAACACTATCCATAGGGAGTGAGGCTCCTGATGTTTCTCCTCCACTACTTTCAGATGGTTTCCATTTAAACGAGACGAGTCTTTTGAAATGTTGTCTAAACCGATAGTCAAATATTGCATAAATAAATGGATTAGCTACATGATTTACGATGAAAAGCCGCTCCACAATTTTCAGGAAAGAAAACGTAGCAATATCAAGTTTTTCTTCATGTAAATGTTTCCCCACTGATTCAATAGACCAAACCGGTAGATAGCTTATTGCAAACACTATAGATATGGTTAATGCTACTTTAGTGGCCTTACTAGATATAGCATTGTGTGATGAAGTGCTTTCTCCCATTTGTTTACGACTCTGGCGGTATACTTTCCATCCAATGAGTGAATACAGAAGTATTAGAGCTAGTGTGTATGACGAAAACAAAGTGACGGCGCAATACGTATAAGCAACAGAATATATCGATGGATTTCTTAAGGATATTGCACACGTGTGTCCCGTCAAGTTATGTCCGAGATTGATTGCCTCAAATTTTGGTATAAATATTTGCGGTGCTGCGCATCCAAATCCGATAACAAAACAAACTAACACCCAATACTTTATGTTCTTGTTAGTGAATTGAGATTTAAGCGGCATACAAATCTTCCGGAATCTGCAGACGGACAAAAGCAGAATTAGATTTGACGAGTACGCGAGGAAAGTCATAGTCACGACGATAAACATAACACATATCCATTCTGCTGGAAATGAATAGTACTGCGTCACTCGGTTGATATTGAATGGTATACCTATCATACAAAACGAAAAGTCCACAACGGCAAGATTCCAAACAATTGTTCTATAAACACTTTTTGTATACTTTCTCCAATAAATTATCAAGACGACAGAATTCCCAGGAATTCCGATAATTAGCATAAGTATAATAAACACTAGAGGTGCTATAAGTTTGTCTGACACCCGATGGTTGAAATCATCTATTGTTAATTCTGCGTTCAGTACAGTAACATTGCTCATTTTGGTTGTAGATTTTGAATCAATATCAAACTAGATTTTACTATAACTGAAAGGATTGACTTTTTATATATGCATGCTAAAAGGCAAACGTATATTATAGCGACAACATGTTGGTTCCGGTCGACAAGGTCGGAACAAGGTCATTTTGTAGAAATACTATTATCACAAATCTTAATCATGTATCATAGTTAAAAAACAGGAAATTTATTTTCATTACATACGGGAAATCTTCTGAAAAAATGCCAGTTGTTTGTAAAAAAAAAGAAGTATTTTTGATGTTTTTATATTTAGGTCTTTCCACTTTTCGTGGAAAGAATTTGTTTTTCTTCTGATTATTTTTTTCTTTTTTTTTCTTCTGCCGTCTTAGATGCTTTGTTGTCTTACCACATATCGAATAGATTTTTAGCCAATGATGTTGTACAGAAATGGGGTTTTCAAAACTCACCCTGTGTGGCCGAACACTTATTCTTATAGGAGTTATCTTCTCTCTATAAGAAAAAACAAGGATTTGTATAGTGACACGTCACTATACAAATCATTGGACAAACCAAAAACTATTTCCAAGAACAGTTTAAATGCATCGATTTAAAATATAGACGTGAACGTTCTATGAGTATAACTTTTATAGCATAATAACAGTTATGATATCCAGCTTAATATTCATTGGACGTTAAGCAAACAACAACCAATCAATCAATCCAGGTTGTTATTATGTGGACTGATTCATCCACAATGTATCCCTACATTTATAATGAAATATAGAACTAAACAATTTGACTGATTTACAATATTTATATTTCTCAAAAGTTTTTTAAGTAGTTTAAATACAATTTTTTTATAAATGAGTTTGCATATTTGAATGAGGAACTTAGTAATTTTAAATGTGAAGTATATCAACCGGATCAAAAATTGTAAAATTTGAAATTTTGAAGAAATTATTACATAAACTGAAATCGTCACTCAATATGATGTACAAATGTACTGAATATACGCATTTTTATCACGGCAAGTTGTACAAATACCATATCCGATAGCCAAGGGTTACGATCCACTTCCCTCCTCTCAAAGGAGGAGGGAAAAGGATCGTAACCCTTGGCTAGCGAAGATTTACAAATATATGGTACATGTATATGGAATATTGGGGACATAGGTAAACTTGGAATCTATGTTATTCATCCACAGTAATTACTAGGCTGTCAACACTGATACTGCGAGTTCGAAAACTGCTCGTGAAAGAGCGACCGACTTCGATATCAAATGACCATGATTGCAAGTTTTCTTGTCAAAAGTCTAAGATTCTCTCCGGGTAAATCGGCCTCCTCCATGAAAATAAACTAACAGGCACGATTATAACTAAGAGTGCTAAAATTAAAAAAAAATGTTTAAAAGACTGATTATCTGTATGCAGATCTATCTCAGAAATCCTCCTTCAAGCACTTTGGTGAATTTCTTTTTTTTGTGTGTGTTTTAACGCCACTTTTAAGCACCGCTTTTGGGATATTTCGTGGCAGCCAGTTTTTATTGGTAAGGAAGCCAGAGTGCCCGGAGAAAATTTCCGGTCTTCGGTAGGAATACTGATGATACTAGTCAATTAAGATTGGAGTCGATTGCATCCACACGAGCGGGGTTCGTACTCACAACATGAGTGTTGACCGACAAGTGAATACAAACTTAACTACTTAGTCCTATCATGATTTTCTTGATAGAGGGTTGCTGCTCACAGGGAAGCTATTAAACCAAGAGTTCCAAATGGTGAAGTTGAAAGCATCCCTTCGTAAATTTACGGACGCCACCACGATTTGGTTGACCGTTATGGAATAACCGTTTCACAAATGATATCGGATATATTCCTTACGTCGTAACTACAATACCCTTCCCTTTCATGAATGTGACCTACCGAATTAGACTATTTACCGGATTTGTTATTACATAAGCATTACGACGGGTGCCACATGTGGAGCAGGATCTGCTTACCCTTCCGGAGCACCTGAGATCACCCCTAGTTTTTGGTGGGGTTCGTGTTGCTTATTCTTTATTTTTCTTTAATGTGTCATGTGGACTATTGTTTGTCTGTTTGTCTTTTTCATTTTTAGCAATGGTGTTGTCAGTTTATTTTCGATTAATGATTTTGACTGTCCCTCTGGTATCTTTCGTCCCTCTTTTAGACCAGTCGGTTACCGATGCCCCTGAAACTTTAATAGTTAACGATTATTTTCAAATACCTGTTAAGTGAATTTGCCGATTTAAGGACTATTACCTATAGAGAGGAAATATTCATTTAAAAAAAGTTTGATATACATAATATTGAAACTTTTGAGTCTGATTTATTTAGGGTATTGGTATATATATATATTGATGTAAACTTAAGAAATGCAGCCAAGGAGATATAAATATAATGAGATAAATTAAAGACAACAGATCTTTTCATGACATTACTGTTGCAATGCAAAGTCAAAGTTGATACTATAAATTCCATACCTGTATTAATCATAAGACTAAAATTGGTAATACAATTTATGGCACAAAATTGCTTCTGCAAGATAATCTCATCACTAAAACGAAACAATATAAAACATTACGGCAGTTTGAGCGGTAGACATTTTCTATTTGATTATGGATGAACTTTGTTACATTGTATTATTATATTTTACATATTGGTTGACAAATGACAGAGAGACTCCTTGATATATTCAATCCCTTGAATAACTGTTATTATTTGAGATAATCAATTCCAAACTGTTGTATATCATGACATTTATTGTGGAACGATAATGCATTTCCTCGCGTTATAGGACATTTGTCTGAAAATGATATAACACAGCACAATGAAACTAGCAAAATGTTAGGAATAATGTGACTTTATAGGTCTCTGGAGGAGGAAATATTATTTTTTAAATAACAATCATTGTCAATGTCTATGGTAAGCATCTTAATCATAACAATCGTAAACTTCCATAGATCACCTTACATTCTGTATAAAAAATGAAGGCTAACTGCAAATCATTTCAAATTAATATCAACCACTATAATTTTAAAATAGACATACATCATATACAGCTTGTGTTTGCTGATCAGTGTAATATATTGATTACATACATAACAATAACATCAGCTGTAATTTTTATGTGGTGTTAAATCTGTCCCAAGCAGTTTTATATTACAATATAGTACTCTGGAATGAAAGTAGAACGACAATAATCTATCGACTATATGTATGCACATGTTGAGTATTGTTTATGGATATGTATTGTTAAAACTCATACGTGTTGTACAGTATACCATATGATATAATAAATATCAATTTATTAGCTAAAGGGTATCCACCAATAATCCTAATAAGTAGCAATGCAAATCAAGAAATAAAGCACTGGGAAATAATATAGGCACTTCAATGACTTAATAAATAATCTGGAAGACACGGGTTTATCTTTGGAAGACTGCTCTTCTTACTCTGAAAGTAAACAAATCATGCTTTCAAAAACAAATAATTTTATCTATTTTCAAAGTAAATCGTCATACACTTATCACTTGATCTTCCAACAATGACAATTCTAATGGAGAAAAATGCAGAAGACGCTATGATAAAAACAAGTTAAACCCATAGCACACGAAGGCGTTAACAATAAAAAGGAATAAAAACAATTCTAATATGACGTCCTTTTTACGCTTTGTAAACAAAGCCGTGTTCTAATGAGCACAAAATATGTTTGACACATGCGCACAAACTTACTGTTTAATTTAACGTTATTCCCATCGTTATCCTCTCAAATATATACATTTAGGCAGCTAACATAAACTTTTATAATATATATTTATGAAACAACATATATTTGTCCTGCTCGTAGTTTTTAAACTTGTCAAATATGAAATGCAATGCACAGACTCCTCGAGGAGGAAACGGGAACAGCCAAACATCTTTACGGTAATTTCGTACGCTTTGACCTATAAAAATACTGTATTTGTCTTATTAGAATCGAAATAATTCCTTCATGTCATGCTCTATGCTCATTTTAACATGGGTAGGCATTATATTTGACCACATTTTACACCTCGCTAACACTCAGTGTAAAATATCGACAAATATAATGCCTACCCATGTTAAAATGAGCATAGAGCATGACATGAAGGAATTATTTCTTAATGTGTCAACACATTAAAAGTCTTAACATAAACATGTACAAATTTATGCCATAAAGAACATTATATTCATCCCCAACTTTTCCTTGTTCCCTCGCCTTATAAGGTCTTAACTTTTTTCTTTTATAATGGAATTTGATGCGACTGACAAGTGAGAGGTTAAGCTAGCTATACAACCAGGTCTAATCCACCATTTCTACATAGGAAAATATCTGTACTAAATCAGGAATATGACAGTTGTTATCCATTCGTTTGATGTGTTTGAGCATTTCACGTAGAATTATATTTACCTACTTAATATCAAATGGACATTAGTTTTGATAATGTTTCATATATTTTCCGCTGGACGTGAAGTTAGCAACAACGAATCTTTATAATCGCACGCGGGGTTGTATTTCTGCAACAAAGACAGACACCGGATACATACTTCATTACAGTTTTTGTTTCACTATGTCGGTCTTTTCAGATGATAGATGTGTATAGTGTATTTCATGATATTTTCGTATAAATAATGTCAAGATATTTGCGATTAGTTTATTGCATGATAAATGTGTATCAATTATTGTCTGATAGACTTGTTTAATTTTTTTGCATGATAAATGTGCATTTTTTATTGCATCATTGATGTGTCTGGCTTATTACTTGTTGCGCGAATTTGGACAATTGTAAGACAGACGTGTTTAATGTATATACATATTAGATATGTACGGACAATTGCATGACTCATGTAGATGTGCAAGACGTATCATAAATGTCGATTACATGTGTTCTATTTATTTTGTCCTATAAAAACTAACGCTTACTGCATGATAGAATTATGCGATTTCTCAAAATACTTACAATTCTCCTCACTTTGGACTATCTTGTTTAAACTGTTTATTTACTGTAAAATATAACACAATCACACTATTATTCCAATTTATAGGATGTTATGTAGACGGGTTTATCTATAACTGACCTAGAAAACATGAGCGCATCCATTAACCTCTCACGTGACCGGTCCGCCATTACAACCGTGAAAAATAACGTATATAAAACCTATTTCAATGGAAGCAGTAACGTGCATTTTTAATTTAATTCAAGACAGGAAGTTCTTACAATAACAAAATATATAATGAATTTTGCATTTTTTTATAGTGCAGATAAATAACAGTTGACAGAACATGCACATTTGTGTTGTAATGTTTAGCATGCGTAAACAGAACATGCAGAATGTCAAGCATCGATACAAATGCAATATGATTGAAACTTCATATTGGAACCAAAACCACAATAGGAGAATTCAATCAACTTAAAGAGTTGAGTAGGTACTTTACCATAATAATATACTTAATCCTCTCACCTTCGTACGATGTCAATTTCATGGTATAACAATCATCATCCTGTAAGAAACACGTAAACACCATTTAAATTACATTTGTTCACAAACGTACTCCAGTGCAACAAAGCTTGCTTTATTACAGCTGTAACAATTACAGGTCTCTCTTTGACGATTATTTATTGATGGGGGTCTAAATGTTTTAAATGTTTAATTAATGTTCTAATTCCTATCGATATTTTAATCAGTTTATCTATTAACATGATTAAACGATACAAAGTAACTTCAAAAAATAAGTGACGCAATATCAATACAAGTATAGGATATCTGATAATACGTACCTTTACTTTCGATTTGATGTTTGTTCTTATCAATCGACCGTGACCGGATGTTATGCTTCTGAAGTTGTTTGTTGATAGTGGGTGTTGACTACCATTTGAAGTATTTAGAATCCGTAGAGATCGCAGCTGAAGAAATTAGTCAAAGACAATAAAAACCGTCTCAGTAATTTAAAACTACATGAAAGAAAATGAAAACGCTCAAAACAATTTAGACATTTGAAAATAAAAATAAATGATCATTATACACACTTAAAGAAAAATGAAAAAGGAATCGAAAATGTTTTAAAACGAGTCATGGCCTTAACTTAAAGTGTACTATAAGAAATGGAAGTGATTTTGGTTCATTGCTGAAACATGTACGGTGAATTATAGTTTTGTCACTGGTAATCACACCATATCGGCATATTTGTTCACTATCGATTTATGAGATTTAAAGATAGGTATACTACTGTAATAGTCTGGTGGATAGTTGTGTCATTAGTAAGAATACAAACTCTTCTCATTTTCTTATCAGTGCAATTCAATATAAGCAAAGAGATTCCTAATCACTTCGTAAATATTTTTGTTGTAAGGTCGACAAATATCAAGCAATTGAATATAAGATGTAAATTGAAAGTTTTGATTAAAACATTTTAGGATGAATGTTGTTTTCGCCATAGATAAAAAGCAACTGGCATTAAACTAACATACAAAGTATTCACATCATTAAATGATAAGTGTATGCCCATGCTGTAGTTCGTAGAATACCCAAAATAATGTTGTAAAGTATGTTTCGATATTCAGAGAAGGGTTTAAAACATCACAGAAACATGTTCATAAATGTTATGTTATAGGGTTTCATTATCTTAGCTTTCAACATGTCAGTTAATTGATAAATCATAGTTTTTGTTTTAACTTTAGCCAGTCTGTAGCAGTCCAAAGCAAGATAACAAATAACAAACACATGTGGAATCAGCTTTCCTTAGTACTTTTATACTTGAACAAACCATTGTGCAAATGACGGGGAAACAAACCAAAACCAATTGAAAAATATCACCTCTAATAATTAATTACCTGTGAAAATGATATATGCAGTGGTTTGTTCAGTATAATCCAAGTAACGGTTTCCATACATCCTGGTTGTGTCAACGAACCCTCGTATGTAACAAAATAATCAAGGGGTGGTAAAATAGCATTCACAGAAAATCCATCTATGGCGATTGATGATCCTGTAGAAATGTTACAAAATTTATTATTTTGTGCTAAACACTCATATATAAATTGATAAATGTTAACGTTGATGAAATTCAGGTTGAAGAAAAAGAAAAAGCAATATGATAAATATAATATACAAACACTAACAATAGAAAGAGCAAATAACGAATTCCCTGTACTAAACTATGCCTTGTCGTATATAATATTGAATGTCGATATTCTGAAGTTATGGTTTCATTTCTTGTAATGAAAAGTAGGCAATGAAGAAACCTAAATACTTGTTGCAAAGCTTGCTTGTTCAGATCAATGATTTTTCAAATCAAAAGTGTATAAAAGACATATATTCCGCTGATAGAATTACATTTAAACATGTTAAAAATTTGGAGCTATAATTTTCTTGCAGCTGTTTTCATATCTTGTATGCATTTCGATACATCTTACATTTCTTACTTCGTAAGGGTGAAATATCATGACACGCTTTTCTTTTCGGCACACCCACTTCGCTCTTACCGTTCAGTTTTTCTTAACGTTGATTTATATGATTTTTTAAATTGATTAAAGAGATTCAATCATTGGTTAACTACTTTCGCATCTTAAGATATTTGTCAGTTTTATGTTAGTCTACACAAATAGAATTACTCTCAATGTTTATGCTATTTTTTTTTATTAACTAACAATACTTCCAAATGAAATATGCTGACCTTTGAAATGAACTTTGTCGATGGGTTGTATCAGAGCATCGAAATTAATGTTGTCCTCTTCACTGACCTGTAATTATTTATCTATTTGATATTAATATTCCTACAATCTTATGATGTTCATTACTACTGGTTTGGTACAAGTATATACAAAAAGATTAGTAAATTAATATTATAGTGATAGAACATTTAATAAAAATGTATTTTAAGTATTTTGATTGTTATAATCTTTAGTATCCTTTGTATGACAAGTGTTCCTGGTTAATTGTTAAATCTTGGTGTCTCGATTTCAAATAGCATTGTGTACGAATCTATGTGCTTGGAAATTGTTTTAGAACGTTTGCATTCCGGACAATCTACAAGAGCAATTCCACTCTGTAGAGTTCTTTTAAAAACATATTTTGAACACTCTATAATCTACAATCGTTCAATGCATGTATTTTATTTAATGCAATTTTGGAATTCAATGTTTTACATTTTCTTACATTACATATTCGTTTACATTAGCAAGAAAGAAAATAAATTTTTTTTACAAACCAGTGCTAAAATAGAAATAGCAGCAATACCATTTGGCGAGTTTAATGCTTGAGTACTGTTTTTGTGAATTTCTGCATTAAAACCATACAACTGGATCTAAAAAGGAAGTGATAAACTTATTTTATTTCTAGAACAGAATAGTTATTTATTTAAGACAGACAAAGTTATTGTATATTGTAGATTACATTAGCTGTATTTTGCAAAACCTTTAGGAATTATGGTTTTCAATGCTCTTCAAAATCGTATTTTATTTGACCTCTCTAATTTTTTTTTAATTCGAGCGTAACTGATGAGTTGTTTGTAGACGAAAAGCGCGTCTTGCGTAAATACAAAATTTATTCCTGGTACCTATGGTGAGTTAATTTATATCATAATATTATTTTCTGAAAACCAAATTCGGAGTTAATACGGTAATTTATAAACATATTTGATTATAATTCCAAAATATGTCAGATTTGTAAGAATTGAATAATTTTCGCGTATGTATTGATCTTCAACGACAGACATATTGCAAACATACTCGAATAGTACAATTTACCTCTAAAGGGAACATTTTACCCCCAATACTATGCTCAGATCCTCTGGTGTTATTATCGCCGAAATGTATTTTTATTTCAAATAAAGTATATTCATAAGACAAGGGTCCACCTGTAAAGATGAATGGCTTCTCATCTGTGTCTTTCACTACAAGTTTTAGATCTCTGCCTGTATTCAATAAAATGCCTTTAATCTGAAATACGTAAACGAATTGCCTAAAAACATTTATTTCTTTTAAAGAATTCCTTAAAAGAAGATATATTTGCTGGAGAATTGATGCGGAAATTTTCTATATTTCCTTCGGTACAAACATGATTGCTTTAATTTTGTGGTCACAAACGTTGTTTCTTTCGTACGTCCTTGTGTTTGTTTTTATCCTATTCCCGACCTTAACTTAGCATGCTTCAGTAGCTATCAGCAACTCTCGAAACAATTCCCTGTTTATGATGTTAAAAATCCGTATATAAATTTGCACAATACATGTGGATTTTCCCTTTTGACCACGAGCTTGGTTATAGCATTTTCGCTAACCAAGGGTAACGATTCAATCCCCTCCTCTCCAACCTTTGTAGATAAAGCCAACATTTGTGATTTATATATTGCGTCATCAAACTGTGAATCAAAGTCACGCCCATTCCAACTATATCAATTTAGGCCAATGACTGCACTCGAAATCTTTTCAGTGTTGAGCAAAAAAAATAATTGTGTCTAGTGTTTAAAAAAGTTATGAAGCAAACACCATAAATATACACTGATATTCCAACATTTGCGCTATAGACATACCCAGGGAATCAAATAAGTTGATTAAGAACATTAAAATTGTCACTCAACATCGTCCTATGTTTTGGGGATTTGTTGCACAATCAGCACTTGGCCATTGTTTATTTCATTGTCTACGTTTACACATAATCATCTTCAAGGTTGTTTTTGACTGAATGCAACAAATTGCAGCTACGACCAATATATATCATTATTTCATTGATCCGAAATTTTATCGTAATCTGCCAAGGGTAGAGAGGAGGGGACTCGATAGTTACCCTTGGATAGCGAAGATGGGCTATGGCTATAACCAGCTATTGGTGTTGATGTCGATAGGAATTTTATATCTGCAGTTATCTGAAATAACCTTCTAGTTTTCAATCAACGTGTATACATAAAAGTATGGAGCAGTGCATATTTAACTGTTTTGTTTTTATCAAACTACAATCTACATGCACATGAGGAACGTGTGCACCTAAAACCAGTAGACAAAATGGAAAACTAATATCCACATGAGGTCCTACTCAGCGAGTAAATTAACAAAAATCGATGTGAACAAATGAATTCAGCAATTAAAATGAGCAGAACCAACGATTGCATTTCTGCATTGACAATAAACCGGACGCCAAAAGCGATTTATAATTTTTTTTAAATTAGATGTTTATCTATGGCCACTGTTGACTAAGAACGCGATCGAGTTTGAATGCTTTTCAACTTTATACTTGTTTGGCTTAATTAATATTTTGATTTGAACGTCACTGATGAGTCTTATATGTAGACGAAACGCGCGTCTGGCGTACTACATTATACTCCTGGTACCTTTGATAACTAATTGTTTTTTATTCATAGCATAAAGATTTGTTTTCGATTTTATTTTTATTTAAAAAAAGGAAGTTCAAGTATCATGTAAGTACAGGAGCACTGACTACTGATCTGATGTTGTGTTAAATAATTGTTTTACGTTATCGTCATGAAAGCTAAAATTAAGATATTTGGAACCAAAAAATGTATAAGCATTTAAATACGTTTGAACCTATTTGACCAAAAGGTTTATACAAAGAATAGCAAAATCTACTTCTAGGTACATCTACAGAGTTTCGGCTTGGAACTGTTATATGCCAAATATGTCTTAGTAAATGTTTTTGAGCACACCCTCTCTTCTCAATCTAGGGCAGTAGTGTAATAGCATAACAACGGGGAAAAAAAACACATCAGAACTCTGTCAAAATGTAAAATTATCTGTTTTGGTATTGAAGACACGCGCAGTAACGACGTAAATACCAATACCTTTTCATTGCATTCAAGGCAAAGACGTCGACGTCATAAGTAGTCTTGCAACTTCATATTAAATATATCTATGAGTTACTGTCTACCATAGTTTGTAATAGTATCGTGTGTGTAGACTAGATTCTACAGTAATGTACCTGTTTAATACAGTGACTTAATTTTGACCAAACTTGCTTGTCTATCTTTGCATCTCTGATATTAAGTTCAAAAATGCAGTGGGAGATTTTCCTGTGTTTTTTTTAACTTACTTATAGTTAAACTTAATCGTGGTTTGAAATAAATGTATTGCTGATATAGTTACCTTATTCTGGCTTACATTCAATCGTTTTAAGTTTGGATCATGAACCAAGCTTTTAGGGTCGATGTTGATAGGGGACTGGTACTTCCCTTTGCTACAGATAATCCACGCTTTATTTGCCTTTCCCCAATACTCGGCACCTGCAACACATAAAGATAAAACAAATATTTAAACATATTTTACATTCAATTTGTAGCATAAATAACTATAAAAATTCGTTCTGATAATTTTGAACTGTCCATTCTCATACACATGTCATAGTGTAAGAAGTGTTGTTCTATTTATGAATACCGACACACGTTTTATCAATAGTGTTTGTAAAAAACATTAGCTTAGCATAACTTTGGGTATATTCAGATGTAAAATCATCATTGTTTTCTAATCTGCGTATAACATTACTGAAAAAATTAGAATACATTCCCGACGAATGATCATGCGAAATTTGTAATGTTTTACATTTTCAAACATATTCAGATTTTTGGATATTTTTTTTTTTAACTTATTTCAAAGAAGGATGAAAAAAGCAGTGGTAAATGTACAATGGTAAAACATAACGAGTGTAAGCCTTTATATGTAGACGCACTTTTGACGGTCTTTTCTTTTTATCAATATGCCAGCAGGCATTGCGTCCTGTTTTTTTTTATTTTACATTTACTTTGATTTCGTTGTAGTCAGAAACATCACCTTGCCATATAATATACTCCATTATGTTCTTTATACTTCCTTCTAACTCCGCGCAACTTGTACTAATAGGAATACTAGTACTAATTTTGAACACTCCAAGCAGTGTAGGATTTAAGGTATTTTTAACTTAAGACACCTGTCTAGTGTGACAGGCGATATATGGCTCTCTTTAAGCCTAACATTGAATTTTAACATGCTAGGTCAGGATTTTCTCGCTGTATTTAAGACCTATTTCTGCTGTTTGGTCGGGTTGTTGTCTCTTCGAAAAATTTTCCGATTCCATTTTCAATTTCACAGACATCATACGTTTCTTTTATAAGTCTGTTTCGTTGTAAAAATAAGCTTCATACCTATATAATTAGGCATTATTATGTACAAAGTTTTAGGAGAATATATATAGAAAACAGCGTAAACCCGTAAAATATAAGACGCAAATTTAAGGGCCAAATTACTTTAAGTAAATTGATAGAAAGAATTCATACTCTTCCTTCAATATTACCGCCTTATTTGCTTAAATAGAACAAGGTTGTGTTCTATTTATCATTATAAGATTCTAATGAAGTGATGATCGTTGATTCTAGATTCATATACATGTGTATAACTTGTATAAATGTTTTTCAACATTTCCGTTTAATTGTTTTCTATACTTTTGTTAACATCGATTAAAATAATTAGGTAAAAGTACAAGGCAATTAAGTCAGAGGGGTCTATTTAACAGAGAATGGTTAAAGGTAAGTGAAGCCTACTATCTTGTATTGATCTCTGACTAATAAATAAAGCATTCGATCCATGATTTCATTGTTCTAAGAAGACTCCCATAATATGCTATATTAATTACTATAACAAAACTTATATACCTGATACACCACTATACGTCCACCATTCTGACCAAAGTGTTCCACATACTGAAAAATAGGAAAATACATCTAAAGTACTATTCAATGGTGCATGGTTAATTCCTGATATTTTAAACTTGTTCTGAGTTTGTACCCTTTTAATGTCGTGAAAGGAAAATTGTGAAACGTTTGAATTATTCATATTAAATTTGTAGTTTCATGTTTTATCTCTCTCTTTTTTATTTTATTTTAGCAGGTTCTGAGCGTTCTTTTCTCCATAATGCACGGTTGATTAACAAGTGTCTGTTTAAATCTATGATACTCGTCAGAAATTGCAGATAACGACCACACGGGTAGTATCAGCTTAGTAATCTTAAAATTGTTTGAAAACTAAGATTGCAATTAGCTCAGACAAAGTTGACCTCAGATAGATCATGCTATTATTTTTATATTTCGTGCGGTTATTCAGGAATTCTGTAATCAAGTAGTAGTACTTTTATGCCAATTGACTTTTTTTTCTTCATTTGAGCTTTCCATATGAAGGTTAATCATAAAACGCTTAAAACGCATCAACTGTAGAGAGTAATTTGGGGGCCGTTTATCCTATAATTATTAACTTTTTATGCGTCGTAAATTGAATAGAGAGTTGTCTAATTGCCACTCATCATATTATATCTTCTTATTCATAAAGTATTATACTTATTTATAGCTTCGCACATTGTATATTTTAACCTCTAGCTGAAGACTGAACAATGTATGTTCTTTTCTGGTTGCCTTTTGTGTAATTTTATCGTGAGTTTTCTGTCTCATTTATGTATACCACACATATCTTTATTCATGTATGTATACCACACATATCTTTATTTATTTATGTATACCACACATATCTTTATTCATGTATGTATACCACACATATCTTTATTCATTTGACAAAGTGATTCATCTTATTTCAAGTTTAATACTATCATTGTCCATCTTTTTCCGGAAATAATTTGTTTTTGGAATTGCAATAACAATATATAGTAAATTGTATGCATCAATGTATAAATACTGATAAGACGAATGGATGTCTCGACAGTTTTATTGTTACACTTTTTCTAATTTCTAATTTTGTTTGTCTTTCTTCGTATAATTTGTTTTATGTAGAAGTCGCGTTACCAATTTGTTTGAATATTTCTTCTAATAACAGCGTCAGATAGCAATTCTCATTTTATAAACGTAAATGAGAAATATCAACTTTGAAGTTAGAAATTACAAAACGTGATGGGCAAATCAGAGTTTGTTAGCGTAACGTCTAAGATAAAATTGTTTTATTGATTTGGTCGTCTCGTTTAACGAGGGAACTAGTCTTTGTTTCTGTTCTGTCAGAGTTAATAAGGAGCAGAATTATATACAAACTCCCAGGAGTCTTAACAAGGTAACACAATATCTGTCCAGTTATGTTTAGCTAAGATCAGAATATCAGCTCTGTCGCTAAGTTGTCAATCCTTTGACACATTCCTGGCAGATTTAGATATATTTTCTTATTTAAAACATTCAGCTATCATGCTAGAATGGTTTTCTGTGCTTCTCAAAATTCTCTTGCAATGAATTGCACACATGCATGACTTCAGTATCCATAGTGTATACTGCTGAACGCATTACAAATGTAAATGGATAGTGGGAATTGGTTTTAATCAGACTGTATTATACGGAGATGAAATATACTCACGTTTTATACAATTCAAGTTAAAGTTGGATTTACCATACTTGATGGTAAAACTAGTAATGGGTACCACACTACGGCATAACTCCATTGAAGAATTACACACAAGATACTTAATAATGGGAAGACTATAATCTTATTGTGATAGTATGTCCAACATGATATATTCTATGGTACACTACATATAGAAATAACGTTGTAAACTGGTATATGAGTAAAGAATAATACACATCACTTGGTGTAATGACGGCCACTCATTCTTAGAAATCTCATTAAGGGAAAATTAAAGAATCATAATTTCATGACATAGAATCCCTGCATATAGATGAAAAGGAAATGCATAATTTCAACGGTGTTTTCAAACATGGTGAGATAAGACTTTCGATACATACTTCCCACACATCCATGTTCCTCGAAAGTAAACGTTCTATTTAGGAAACATTGTAATCTATTCACCAGGAGGTGACCAAATATATTACAGTGAAATGAGTTACAATTAAGATGATTGATTGATTGTTAGTTGATATAAGTCAAGTGGAAAATATGTCATGCATATTTAGTACAACTTACAATGAAGACCTGATAGTTCATTTGTTTTCTAATTGCAGTTTTCAGACAAATCTTTTTTTCTTTTTTTTCCAGACAAATATTAAACCATACATATTAAAGAAATCATATCAGTCAATGGTAAAAGTAATACTATTACTAGTATGTAGATTTTTATGAATCACATACAACAGTACATAGGCGGGTAAACTTTATTTTCTTTCTGTTAGTTCTGCAGTCTGTTAGTCCGTCTCGAATCAGACTTGACTCTAGATTAACAGTTTGTTGGATTGAATGTGTGTTTTGAGATGTAGAAAACATTTTCATGATGATGTAAACGTTCTAAAAATATATGACCTATTAGGGTTTTTACTCAAATTTTATAGTTCACTGACCAAGTTAAAGTTTTCTTTGATTAAATTTACCCCGGGTGACTTCAACACGTAGTTCACATGTTCATCATGATGAAAAGGCTTATGCCAAATTAAGATCAAACTTGTTTTTTATAAATAAACAGAAAAACTAGAATGAGCAAAAAAACATGTAGCTAAAGGAATTGCAAAATTATAAAGACTACCATGTATTTGAGCGGAGAAGTTCAACCTGGTTCGACGCTCCCTTTTTGAAAAGGCTAATACTAAGTCAAAAATGTGGAAACATGTATCAACTTCAAACAGACATAAAAAATAAGGTCAAAAGTCGGCAGCACATTATCAGTAATTAAAGCCTTTAAATAGAAAGTAAAAATATACTAAGATGTCACCATGACAGCTACTAACAAAGAAAAAAGGAAGAAAAACTACATAGCAACAAGAAAAAATATTTTTCATAAAACAACTCATGGATAACAAAAGATCGAGTAACCTAACTAAAAACGGTATATAATGTAACGTCGTTCTTTTAATGAATAAAAAGTATAAAAAACGGTTTGTTAAATATATTTTTATATTGAATTCATTTCAACTAACAGTACTGATTTCAAATATATATATATATATATATGTATGATATATATAACTCGTCTAAACACCAATCCAACAATGTTAGATCTGTAAATTTGCTTTCGCAAATTTTTTTGTTCTTCCCTCGCCAGGATTCGAACCCATGCTACTGAGATATTGTATTTGTACAGATCAGCTAAATTATCTATATATGTTTTACTATAGATAATTTAGATGGACTGTAAAAATAACATCTTCATGCCATATATATCATGTACTGTAGTACGAAGCTAGATTAAAACGGACGTGAAAAGGTAACACCCGGCCACCGAAAGCTTCATTTTTATGAAGCCCATGTGGTCGTGTAGTCTAGCGCGCCGGTTACAGTAAGGGCGATTTGGTGTCACGATATCTCAGCATGGGTTCGAATCACGGCGAGTGAAGAACACAAAATTTGCAAAAGCAAATTTACAGATCTAACATTGTTGGGTTGATGTTTAGACAGTTGTAAATACAGAATGTACACATCCATCTATCACCATTACTGCTGGTGATCCGATGGATACATCTGTTGTAGAGTTGTCACTGGTTCAGACGTTCTTATAAATAAAATTATTTCTGTGACTGTATCTTACATTAATTTGTATGATCCTTTACTATAGATAATTTAGCTTATCTGTAATAAATAACATCGTCATGCCTTATATATCATGTACTGTAATACGACGCTAGATTAAAACTGACATGGAAAGGTAACACCCAGCCACCGAAAGCTTCATTTTTATGAAGCCTAGGTGGTCGTGTGGTCTAGCGCGCCGGTTACAGTGCAGG
Organism: Mytilus edulis; assembly: GCF_963676685.1. NCBI lineage: Eukaryota > Metazoa > Mollusca > Bivalvia > Mytilida > Mytilidae > Mytilus > Mytilus edulis. The sequence continues at coordinate 11,664,929 of NC_092351.1, read as the reverse complement.
CGATTTGATGTCACGATATCTCAGTAGCATGGGTTCGAATCCCGGCGAGAGAAGAACAAACAATTTGCGAAAGCAAATTTACAAATCTAACATTGTTCGGTTGATGTTTAGACGAGTTGTATATATATGAATTGCGGTTTTTATCCAACGCAATCATAGATTTGAACGTATCAATCAAAACATGCAGTGTCAAATTCAAAACGATAATGAAAGACACATTTCTCTTTTTGTTTTATATTATATTTGGATAGATTTCAATCTTTTAAAATTTTTGTTACGATAAATTATGTTAGCCATTGAGCGCACCTAATGCAGATTATTCCAGGAACAAATGTTGTACATACGAAAGTTATATATTTCTTTTATTTCAAATTATTTTTTATTGAAAGATTTTTTAATTTAAAAAATAAATATATAATCTTCTTTTCAAGCTGGAAACATATCTTTATATTCTTCAAATACGTTTGATCCACGCAGTTGTTTAGTACACTTTATAGAAGTCTGTGAAAGTAGATAGCATTGACAATATCATTAATAAATCTAAATGTCATATGAATAGATTAGAGGATATATATAGGCCTGGATGATGGATACTTAATTGGAAGTAATGACTTGTTAGATGATTTTTGCATGTTTTGTTGTAGAAGCAATTCAATTATGTTTCTTTAAGGATAATATAGTATAGGAGAATTGAGCTGTAAAAATATCGAAAACAGTATTGAATTTGAAAAATAATATATTGTGCTTTTCAAATTTACTAGATTAATGAATTGTTCATATATTGTCATAATTTAATGAGCTAACCTTGATTAGTACGTTTATGGTCTGATGATTCATAAAAAAGATTAACTAATTCAAATTGTCGTTTGAACGAAGACATTGACAGATAATCACTTGACACAATTGCTTGGAGATTGTCAAATCCTGAGAGGAGCATTTCCGGTTAGGAAGTATAATGTAAGTGCTTATAGAAGATGAGACAAATAGACATTTAAGTTTTGTTTTGAGAACTGGTCAATATAATCAAAGCAAACCTGGAACTTAGAGACTACCAGAACTATGTATTTTGGTCCATATATTAGGTCTACTTATTATCAAAAATAAACCACAAAAAATAACAATTTGATTTAGTTTAACAAATAAAAAAAAATCAGATATCTTAATTTGTACACAAATAAATTAATGAATTTACCGTGATGATTATTGCATAAAACTTACAACAGAAAAAAACGTCAATGAAGACGTGACTAATTTTCTTTGGCTTATTACGGGTACTTTTAAAACATTGACGAGACCTTAAAACAGATCAACCGAACCCTATCCTTGGACAATTAAAATGTTAAGATTAGTTGAAAACTTCCACAAACACTTAATGTAATCAGGTATATATGTCACGTTTGCATATTGAAAATAACTTCTTAAAACCAAAGAATTAAATAATAGTTCTGCAATGTCATTTCCCGTCAAAGTCTGAATGAATATTTTGTTAATCCCAAAGCGAAAATAAAACAATTACCAGACCCGATGTCCTGTAGCAATCAACTCAATAATGTTCTGTAACGTATTATATAACTATCATAAAATGTCAATAACTCACTGATTTGTAACCTTTTAATGAGTTTTCTCAGCATAAAGATGATGATATGCTCATTGACTGTAAAACTGATAATGAAATGTTCAAACAACTTGTTGAGTAAAATCTGTTTATATTATGTTGTGATTGTTTTATCATAGTTGTCATTCAAATAAATTTAAAGGGTATCTGTAGCTAGGTTCACAGTAATTTTTTTAAATTTTATTTGAATCGTTTTCACAGGAAAAACAAGGATAAGAGCCACTATTAGGCCCTGGAAATTCTTCAAGCTTTTCAAAATGTAGTTACTTTAATTAGTTAGAGAAAGTACTTGATCGCTGACTTGATATCATAACAAGTGGAACATTACATATTTGAATGTTAATTGCTTGTAATTGTTGTCGACGCCTTTCCTAAACAGATGGGTATCGCTTTAACCAAATTTTGATAATCTTATGAACATCTACATGATGATCTGTGATAGATGTTTAATACTTTTTTACGACTTCTAGGTACCATTAGACCAATAGTCAAATCACAGCGGTTTTAATGTTTCCCTGTTCCAAATTGACGTATTGCAAGGAATAAAAAAATGTAAACGTCAACGAGATTAAAACAATCTTCGAAAAACGCATAAAATTCGACAACTGTGTCGCAGCAAACATTCAACAAAAGATTAATGTTGATGCCATATGTCTAGGTTTGACATTAGGTAATTGCATTTAAATAAACATGTAACATGAACACATATGTGTATTTCTTGTCATCCATCAGTAGGATAGCAAACACAAAGAGGAATACAACCAGGTTAAAATGTACTCCCTCTATAATACATTCGTGTAAATGACAATAAACAAATGAACCAAAATAGTTAGTTATACGGTAGCAGAGAAAACCTTCATTATTGAGAGAAAACGTACAACATAACCTGCAGATTTAAAAGAGATGTCCTGTAAACGGAGTGTGGCCTAACATGTAGATACTTAACTATTGTTGAATATAGAAAATGTGGTATGCTTGACAATAAGACAACTATCCACAAGAGACAAAACTAACACAGAAATTTACATTTACGAGTTAAACCATACCGCATAGTCAGCTATTATAAAAGACCCATAAAAACAATTCAAAACAAGACTAACGAAGACCTCGTAATAGACCGATTGGGTTTTTCTTTGAGTTATGTCGGTGGGGTGCTATAATTCCCAGAATCAAGTACATGTTAAATAATTTAATAAAAAATAATACCTGTCAAAGAAATTAAAAAAATATGTAATAAATTGATCATCAATCTAACTATAAAATAGAGAAATGTGCCCAACAATACATATATTAAGATAATTTGGCAAACAAATCAGTATGATAAGGTCAAAAAGATGCCACAACAATGCAACAAACAAACTGCGCGAAAGCAAGAAAAATGAAGTTAAATACACATAGAGAGCCTGTATGAGTATTTTACAGATTGTTCAGTTGTCGATTACAAATTCGAGGAATAATTCAAAATAAAAAATATAATAATCAGAACAATTAAACAAGCAAAACAATACGTAACTAAAATACATACATTGTATTCGTTTATACTAAAACGTTAAACATCTATAGGAAAGTGTAATATAATTGCCCTACCTGTGTCTAATTGGGTATCTATAATTAATGATAGAACTGCTATTTCCAATAATCGCCATGAATCCATTTTAAATATACTTATACAATTAGTTATAACGTAGAAAAATATGTAGTTTGAACATTCACACTATATTGGATATTAGATTAATTCATATATTAATTTAGATAATTTCTTAACACTGCTATTTTACCAGCTGGAATCCCAGTGTAAAACCATTAATCTGTTTCTGTAGATTTATATCGTTTAGTAAATCAATAGTTCCTTATATGGAAAGTTTTGTGTGGTTAAATATTCCAATCCGTAACTCGTCCAGTTGCATTGGGAGGGATTAGTGATAACAAAACACGCATTGAATTTAGATTTTTCGTGTAAAAAGCATAAAAGTAGATATTTAACCATTTTTCAAAGAAATTGTTAATATTTGCAGAATATGCCCGAAGGTACGATAAAATGCATTAGCTTATTGATAAAGTACGCACTAGTATAACATGATATTAAATTTCAGAACACTATTATTCCATTCCATTTCATTTTGTTATACTGTACAAAAAATATACACCAACCTATAAAAAAGAAGATGTGGTATGATTACCAACGAGACAACTCTTCACAAGAGACCAACTTGACATAGAAATTAATAACTATATGTCATCGTACGGCCTTCTAGTTTGAATAAAAGAATATGCAAATAAGTGTTTTGTAGTTGATTTGTATGTTTTCTGCTTTGGGTCTTATGACTGATCCTTGTGCAGAGGAAATCAATCACAAACTATCGAAATTAAAAACAAGCCATTCAGATAAAATATTAGTAAGAGTAGTACATTATTGTTGAAACCTCATAAATACATTAAGAAGATGCAAATCAAAGTAAAAATCAAACACTGACGGAATAAGAAAAACTAAAAAAATACGTCGACTTATAACATGTATAATGTCGTATTAGTTCCTATTCAATAAAACCAAAGGATCAGATAATACCAAACTAAATTAAAAACTTACAAGTCTGCTACATCACCATTAATATTGTCAAAACAGATGGAGATATAACCGACTACAAAACTGATAACTGAACGTCACATACTAGTACCCCACAAAACGGTAAGTATTATACAATAATAGGCAGCTAAAGTTCAATAAGTGGTACCTCACATTTTGCTCATAGGGATTAAAATATCAGTTATGAATATACGTATGGTATTATATATTTTTCAAAACCGTCTTCCTGTATAAACCCTAAATTAGGAATTTTGTGGGAATGTTGTCTGCTTGTTTTCTTCACATTGCGTTGTCAGTGTAATGAAATTGTTCGACTGTAATTCAAGTGAGAGTTTCAGCTTTCTATAAAACCAGGTTTAATCCACAATTTTCTGCAACGAAAATGCCTGTATCGAGTCTAAAAATATGATGATGATTTGCCATTCGTTTGATTTGTTTGAACTTTTGATTTTGCCATTTGATTAGGGACTTTCCGTTTTGAGTTTTATTTGGAGTTAAGTATTTGTGATTTTACCTATCTTAAACATGAAATTTTCTTTAATATGTATGTTTCATTTTTTTTCAGATAACGAAACTAATATATATCTTCTCTTTATCGACAGTCAAGAAAGAGTCTTTTGTCCAAACACTCGTATACCGTATACCATTATCATGTTATTTCTGGTATCTATGATGAGGATATCTTTTTACCAAACAACAAAAATTAGAATTATTACATTATGTACATTTTAAACGTCTGAGATAATTCGCTCTCCATTTGTCATGATCTTAATACACATACTATTAAATACGTAAAACATAATTTAACCAACTTTTAAGAAAATATCTATATATAATACTTATAGAAATAGCAAACATTAGAGCTTATTTTGAAAGAATAAAAGAAGCCAAAAAGTCTCATATGAAAATCAAATGTTTAAAAACAATGTCGACTATAATAAACAAAACAATACAATACAAGGAGTTCTAATGATTACAAAAAAAAAGAATCCTTCAGAAACTGATGGAAACATCTTTTTTAAGAGACCAGGTTTAATATTTAATATGCCTGATGGGTGTGTAATGTACACACAAAACAACACTTTCGTCCAAAACAAAACAGTTTAAAGAAGACGAGGAGCACTCGAACAAAAACAAATAAAATGCAATTATGCCACATTAAGCTATGGACGTCTATATCTAGTGAGACAACAATTTTGTCAAATGTTTTGTTATGTTATGAACAGAAATTGGTCTCATTAATAATTTTTCATGTTAGTGAAGCCTACAGTTTTAACTTCTTAGTAATAATATTAACAAAAAACATTGATAAGAATATGACAGTTTTTGGTTTCGATTAATTTTGTTAAAACCGAAAATCTGGTCAGATGATCTTCTAGATCTCGAATACATATATATGTCGTGTACATTTTATTATTTTGTACCGGTTATTACTTGTACAAAAAAATTCATACAAGTTATTACTCGTATGATGCCATCAAGAATTCAAGAGTTATCATAAAACAATAACACATTGACGAGATGTACAAGAACAGAGTCATGTCAAATGAATATCACCAAAAACAGATTAAACAGTGAAAGTGGCATTCATAAAGACAAATAAAAGAATACTATAACACGTTAACAAGATGATAAACAACGTATTATAAATTTGTTTATTGTTCCACATTATGTCAATATTTATTTTATCTTAAACGTTGGATAAACCTTAGTTTTTATATAAAAAAGGGTAAACATTCTTATTTTTTTTATATAGAAAATGAAAATCTTTTTTGTGTATAGCATATTGTTTTAATGATCTCAATTGCATTTTCTTTTAATCTTAGTTTATATTCTTGTATTCATTTTCTGATTTCAAATCGGTCAAACTTAAATTGTTCTAAACTTTCAATTATATCTGGTTATTTTTCTTTGGTTTTTCATCTCGATACTGTATCAGATATACATATTAAAAACTATGTAAAAGTCGTTGGAAATATACACAAAAGTAAATTCATCAGAATAAAAGAATAATAACTACTTAACACACACACGTTTGTAATACATAATATTTTTCACAAGGGAACAAAGACAAATAAAAAAAAATTGTAAACAAATTGTTATTCTAAATTATAAATATTAATTGATATGTTTCTTAGCACTTAAATCTAAATCAAATGTTATTGAACAAAACATGAAAGAAAATAAGCAGAGCTTATAAATCGATATAAGAGCGTGAAAGGCAAAATACCCTGAAATTTATCAACGTAATATAGTATTCCAAAGTAGCTTCCAGTAACTGCAAGTATATTTTGTTTTCAAACTTATATTTTACAAATTTTAGACCCATAGTTGAGTGCCTATTGAATACTTAAAAATATTTTATCGTGAAAAACGAATAAAAAATACAACAAAGCTCATCAAATAACTTTACAATATAGGAATTTCAAAGCGCTTTTCCTGAACATGCAATGAGTAGAACATTTGACGAGCTGTTTCACTATTTCATTTTCCGTACAGGGAGCGTGTTAATCCCCTAACACTAGGCACTAAAGTTACCAAGCAAACGGGGATCTGTATTTCTATATTCCGCAAAATCCAACAGGATATTTTATGAGAAAGAGTCTTCAGGACAGATTGAAAAGCCAAGACTACAATATATACGAACTGAATTGAACACTTTACATGTGATAAGATGAGATGACACCACTTCGGCTTTAACAAGGCATAACTTGTAGAACACTGTGTCAGAGACCAACAAAAAAAACAACAAATGGTCATGCAATATTCCACAAAAACACAAAACCCTACATTGTCAATTATATATTTAGTCACATGAAACCATCGGAAATTGAAGTTAACTCATGTATAGTTACCCCCATGCGAATAATCGTGACCAAATAAAAAAGAAAAAGAAAAAACAATAACTGGTGGTGAATAATGGAATTATATGAACAAATCATTAACTTAAAAAGTTTATTTCAAGTCAATTTGTTTAAATTTAGTAATAATAAGCCCCACTTATATAACAAAAAGGTCTCATTTCATTCTTCTAAATATATAAAAATGATTAGCACACTGTCAAGCTGTAGAATTATTCAATTCCTTGTTAATATGATCTCATATCGAAACTTTCCCACTGAACCTAGTTGTGATTAGATGAATTGCAATGGACTCTTTGATTTAGTGAAAAATCATTCGTATCAGACAAACATCATTCCATCCTTCATTTTACAATTTCAGAATTTGACAGCTGTACATTTCATGATAAAGTAATCTGAACAATATACATTTTACTGGCGACAACAAATATTAGAAAAAGATATACGAGTTTGTTTTCATAATTCTACAGAATCTTTGACTGATTAAAAGCTTTGTGGTGATGACTCGGCGTAATATTAGAATGGGACATTTATTGCTTCTGTTTATACATCGTCCATAGCCATTCATTTTCTGTATCATCAAATTAATTGTTTGCCATGCACAGTGTCTTTTCAAACAAAGTGTTTATCAATCATGTTTTGTTCCTTTATGAATTTAGAAAAATGTGGTCATTAATAGAATTATACGATAGCCTTTATCTTGTAATTCGACCAAATTTGCAAATAACGAAAAACATTACAAATAGTAAACAAATAGATCCTCTTCTTTTTTTAAAACTTGTTTTGATATATTGTCACAATAATATTTATAACCATTATACCATTATGAGTAAAACGTGACATAGAATGAAAAATAAAAGACAGTTTGTAGGTTTGAAAGGTAGTATAAATGCATAACGTCAATGAATTGGTACAGATATTATTTATCTGCAGTGTCAAATATTATATACTAGAAATATGTATCTGATATCTTTTGAAATATATCATTCTGGTGTATTCAAAATACCTTACTAAAGTTTTTTTTATATAATACTATCGTTTAATGTTATTCAACATTTTTAAGTCCTTACTATTGAAACATGTGTGAAATACATATTATATTATTCAAACTCTAACTGAAAATACATACTAGTATTCAAGAATAATTTGAATGATAATGCATGTTCCTAAAATCCAAGTAGGCATTAAACGCAGTTGAATTCTTGGATGATAAATATACAAATTTCACATGCAAAAACGTAATTGAATTTAAATCCTGTATAGCATTATCAATAAATGGAACAAGACGTGGGCTGGAGTTTAACGCCAAGAGATACCATTCACGACTCAGAAAGCAAAGATGTATCATCAATTTAACTCGTAGTCTTAAACTTTAATATTTAGAGTAAAGCGAAATAGTGAATACATTAAACATAGTCTACCAGAAATCTTTTACCCTCATAATCGTAAAAAGGACAGATACATTGTGTATGTAAAATATAACTGTAGACAACACCTAAAAAAGAATATCCTTTTGAAGATGCAAATGAAAATGTGACGAGATTATCATACTTGGCTAAGCCCGCAATCCCCAAGAATGATCAATGATTTAACTACAGCTATATAAAGAACGTACAATAGAAACAGACAACATGTAAACTCATGACCTATAGACAAAAACACATATATGTATATAAAAATTCATAAAAAATCGTAGTACTGAGTGTTTCGTTATTCTTCTTTGGCTAGAGGTATAAGGGGAGGGTTGCGATATCACAAAATATGTTTAACCCCGCCGCCTTATTCCGCCTGTCCCAAGTCTGCGGCGTATGGCCTTTGATAGTCTTGTATTTTAGTTCATTTATATGTTTTGGAGTTGCTTTTGACGTCCATTTTATCTGAACTAGTACACATATTTATTTAGAGACCAGCTAAGACCAACCTGTTGGATTTTCACTCCGCATTTAGACCCATTGGTGGTTTTCGGCTGTTATCTGCTCTTTGTTCGGGTTGTTGTCTCGTTGATATATTTCCCATTTCAATCCTCAACTTTATTAAGTTTTAATTCCAAGTAAATTCCATACTGTAATGATGTGTATACTTCTAATGTGTTTGCATGAAACCATCATCGTATGCTAGGTACACTGTAAATCTATTTATTATTATTCGACTAAATATTAATCGTCTTTATTTCAACAATGAGTTATGATACTCAACTGTAATGTAGTATTATATGCACGCTTTTAAAAATAGATCGTTGTATTATCTTATTATTAATTTATTCTCTGTTGTGCATCGTAAATGTACCGTGAGCTATATATATTAAATGGTAACTCTTCAAAGTTTGGTTCTTTATACATTTTATTTTGTGGTTAGTATACTTTCAATCCAGTTTAGTAATTTACCGTTTGAACATCTGACAGATTATGAGTCATTTCAGTTTAGAACGAATAAGGTTACGTCATTGATAAAATTTCCAATGTTTGGGACCAACCCCAACGTTTTGTTGTAAGCTTTTAAAATTATTAACCAGAATGCATTAGATTCTAAAACAGCAAATTGTAAAGATGAACCGATTAATTGATTACTTTACTTTCAGTTTGTATTGTCACTGATAAGTCTCATGTAGACGAAACGCGCGTCTGGCGTATTAAATTATAATTCTGGTACCTTTGATAACTATTGTAAAGATGGATAATAGGGAAAGAACGCTGTTCTGTATACATATTTTCATTTATTTTTAGTATTGTGTATATTTTATCTCCAGTACATCAATTGCATTTCTTGTCGTATTCAATTTGTACACATGGTTATTATTTTCTTACTCAACATTGTCAAATATTAAAACATCATCATGTTCTTCAACTTTTCATTTCGTTTTCTCATATAACATGTATAAATATATGGCAATATACAACATAGCAATTCCAATAATCTATTTCTATTTAACCAATATTCCATACAAGTGTCACATTTCAAATAATAGAACATAATGGAAACAATTATTAAGCCTTGATATTTGAAGTCGGTTCTGACCTTTCGATTAATTACCATCGTAGACAATGTAATTAAAAGTTATTATAGCGTTCTTCTCAAATCTAATGACCATATTGTTTTGTCAACAGTATTGTATTTCGTTTTCCTTTAATCATAGGCGTTTAATGATTATGAAACCTAGAATTAGGAATAGGAATATAATAAACACTGTCCCTTCTCAATATTAGATTAAATATCCTACTTTTAGAAATAAGCTGTTTTTTATATATTTATTTGATAATGTTTTATTGCTAAGATTATGATCGATTGATCACTTTATTTTGTGTGTGTAGGCTGTTTTGTTCTTCAGTTGAGCTTATTTTATTATTTTTACCTGCTAATTTATGTGATATGTGTAGTTCCAAACTGAATTTAACAAAGCGTAGGACATTTTGTTGGTTCATGCAAGTCAAACATTTTTTGTTCAATGCTACAATTCAGCTATATATATGTTTTTTGAAAAAACATCATTGAACATAACAAAAGGTGTGAGGAATGCAGAACTACAAATATGAAATCAATAGCTATAGCCTGTGGATAAGTTTTAATAAAATGGAAGCATCAGATAGAAAAAAAGCTTTGGGATTTTTGTTGTCATCTGCAAAGCCTTCTCTAGGTGTATTAATTAAATAAATAATTAGTAAACTCAGGTGTTCCATCAATTTAATGAATTTTATTTTGCTCTTAGCAGTAAATACAGTCTATTAATAAAAAAAATCCATTACACTGAAGAGACAGTATATCACGTATCGCTCTATATTGTTTGACAATATGGCCATTGATTACTGCACCTGAACACATACAGACATATTATTGGATAGGCATGGTTTTTGTTAGTTTACCAAATGAGAACAAAATTGGACATTCAAAATTGAATAATATCCGGGATTCTTTTATCATGTTTGGTGCAAAAAGTTTTTTGGGTGGTATTTTGTACATGTTCATAACAACTGTCATACAAATGGGAGGATTAGCTAGGTATTAAACTAGGTCTAACCAACCAATTTCATTGGGAATATGGCAGTTGTTTTCGCCTGTTCCGTATAGTTTACTTATGTCAGTTATTGACTTCCCTTATTTGAATTTTCCTTGAAATTTATTTCCATATAACATAGTGAACACCATATTCACATTGGTAGTTGGTTTATACACAATTATATTGTAAATTATCCTATTGTTTTAATTACCCACAAAATATGTCAATACCTCGAAAGCATACCAGTAGCAAATATCAATACTATCTACTTATTAACCATTGATTTTGACGTATCATTATATATCATACTTGCTTTGTACGACTTCACCCATCAGAATTAATAACTAGGGTCCATATGAACTTTTAACTTCTCTGCTATATATAACTGGCAAAGCGATGAAGTGCACAAGAAATCATCAGATATGAGATATACTAGATTTATAATGTTATACAGTAGATACGCGTTTCGTCTTTTACTTGTAAGTTATAGTGTTATCTCATCTTTGATTGGCTGTTCTTGTTGGTTTTTTTTTAGAGGGGGGGGGGGTTGAAGAGTTTTTCCCTGGTCAAGTGAGGCTGTTAAAAATACAGGGGTCCCTAAGTATGCGACCTAGGCTACTTAGGTATTCATATATCAGGAAATGATTGGATAAAATATTTGTTATTGTAAAAAAAAAGAAAGACACCCATGAAATATCAACACACAGTGTTACTTAAAGACATTAATAAAATGACGTAGTCAAAAAGGTTAATTTGCTAAATTTTACTGAAATAGTAAAATTAAGAATAAAGAGTCGCCTATAATATATGCACATGTGTTCGTATGCAAGTAGATAATAGCTGTCTTTATGAACATAAGAATTGTGTGAGGTTAGTACTTCATACTGAAAACTGTATTAGTGCAACAGTCATTATGTTTTGACAAATTTCAAATGGTGCTACAGTAACTGTTTCAGTATGTCTTAAGAACATTTTAACGTAAAAGTGTGAAGCCGAAGAATAGAACTCTTTCATGAAAGATGTAGAATCCAAAAATATTGACAATGAAAAACATTTCTAGTTTTACAATACATTTGATTATGAGCCCAATTGTATTTTTCCAAATCACATTAATCTATCGAGGCAACATTCTGCATACCTTTATAACAAGTCGGAAGAAACCAAGGGACATTCAAATCTCATGATTCGAAATAAAAAAATTGGCAATGCCATAGCATAAAGCAATAAACGACGAAAGCACAAATTTATCCACAAAACGTTGCATAAATGTGAAAGATTAATTAAAGTGACATCATGTGCTTGATGCTGAAGATGAGACTGTGGCAAATATACATTCACGTTCATGTAGTGTTGTCTATATCATATATTTGTCTTGTTAGAATAATGAAAATTTTAGAAATTGTAGTTTCTTGATAAAATAATTTTGGAAATCGCCTCCTTTTCAAATGCATTCGACGATAAGATATACCAACAACTTAGTGTTCAATAATCACACATTGATGCGGTAAAATGTTGCAATTATTGGCCACCAGTGCCTAACGATATTTGCGAGATGAATTGTCAAATGTCTATATGTTATGTGCGATTGATTGGCAAAACTGTTATTTAATGTTTACCTAGTTTCCATTGGTAAAGCCATTTACATTCTCAATTTTATTACTTTCTAAAATTTTAGATTTTCAATTTTATTGGTCAACTTTAGATTGATAAGTCTCAACTAAAACAGTTTTCAATGGTTCTTTTACCGTAAATGCTGCATATCTCATGCTATAGTATCTTCTAGGGTGTTGTAGAAAAGCAGACAAATTTGAAAGTTCTATTTAAAATAAATCAATACTACTGAAACAAATTCACATAATAGGAAATCGAAATTAAAAAAAAAGAAGCTCTTTGAAACAATACGTGGAATTAATTATCAAAACTAATGTGATGTGGTCTATGAGAACTTCACTTAAAGTTTTAGTCAAAAGTTTTCGTTGCCATCACATAAATAAAATCATACGTGCTTAATAATTTGTCTTTCCTCAAAGCTTAATACTATTTTACAAATACTCTCTCTTCTTCATACAACTATTGTGACTGCAGATACCTTCTGTAATATGAGTTTCATATATGGAATGAGTAATGAAATGAGCTTACCCGTGCTTACTACTTTCAGTTCTATGACATTGAATTAAAGACTTAAAAACTTTCTTTGGCCCGAATCACTCATGGTAAATAACATTTTGTAATTGCTAAATACGTTTAACATTTCTAAACTCTCATGTTTTTGTGGATATTATAATTCATATGACATGGAATCTAAGTCATTAAGATTTTTTGCTAGTACGTATATTTAACCTTTTATTCTAAAGTCTTAAATGATATTATAGTTGTATTAGTCCAGTCGAAATGTGAAACAATTGCTCAGATTGTGGTAAAAGCATCAAACTTTGCAGAGTGTTAGTTGAGGTCATAACTAACATTTATAGCTATGGACCCAATTCAGAAAATCAAAATGGCGGTTCTGGGCGGCCATTTTGAAATCATGTCCAAAAAATCAATATTTTTTTTTAGAAAAAATATGAAAAATATGTTACTAAACTAATTTTGATAAACTTTCGTATTTCTTATGACAAAGACTATAAACTGAGGACTATTGAAGTATTTAGTGGCCATCTTGAATGGTGGCCATTTTGGAAACGTAAATTTGCAATATATTATTATTCGCTATCCTAAATTGTTTTTTTTTAATTAATACTAAGTTTTATATGCATTTACAAATAGTTTTGCCAATCATTTATTTATGACTGTTGCTTCTTATAAGATATATTCACCAAGTGCTCAAATAAGGTATGCATATGTTAACAAATAAATGCATTTAAAAAAATACGTAAATTCTTTTAATTGCAGTTTAGCATGTAGGGTTTAGGTACTTTTTTACCATTTAAAAAATGTGTGTATACAATATGAGCACTGTATGTTGAACAGGAAAAATACGTAGGTATCAAAATCACTAGAGCTGAAAAAATCTAATAAATAGATAGACTGGAAAGAATTCCGTAACGAGAAGAGAGGACACGTGATGATTTACAATGCCAAGCAAATACAAAAAGAACAGACATAGACATTTGAGCTGGTAATCAGTAATTTTTGTAAGCATACAACTGTTCCACGTTGATGAAGGCCATGCAATGGGAGAATCACAAGACAAAAGGTACTAATCCTGTCAAAGCAAATCTTAATATATATAGTCAGGAAAAACAAAATGAGTCACGGATTGAAAAAAAAACAACAGTAGAATAACCAGCCACACTTGTGATGAATCAACAAGAACAATGATTGCAGATATTTCTTTTTTTCTTTGTGATGAGGTATCTGACTATCATCATGAAGCATCAACAATTGTGATCGACAATAGAGTATTTGACTGTCACTTGAACTATTAACCATTGTTCTTTTAGCCAGACTCAGTGCTGAAGATTACAAGATCTACAATATTTCAGGAGCCGATCTCATGCTAAATGATTGTTAAAAGTGCCCGACAAGGCAATTAGACAGAATTCGAGACACAGAAAGAAAATCAAGAATCTGTTATCCATTGCAATGGGGCTTGCCAAAATAATAGAAAACTGTGACGGCTCACAGTCTGGAACAGATATTGTTTTAATATTTGAAATTGATGATATGGAAAAATGGTACAGTAAACGTCCTTAGTGAATTAGTTGTCATGGAAGGAATGATTAATACAACATTTATGAAAATTAAATAATAGCTATCATAGATGATATGCAAGCACACATGAAAGGTTGCGTCTTTCTCTGAATTCTCAATGACTATGTTAGGGAAGTTCTGAACAGGCCATGTCTTTTACAAATTGTTAACGTCGTGATGGGGAAGGCCTCTTCATAGTCAAAGTCACTAGAATAGTTTGAAGAGTTCGGCTTGCTACTATAGAAAGGTTTACAGGGACATTCATTGTAGGCTTTCAAAATGACTCCGTTCCACAATCTTTGAGACATCTTACTCTCTATCGGAGGAGTTGCATAATTGAACTATTATAGCTAAGAAATGGTGAGTGTTGTCTTCCACTCACCGATATTACTGGATTGTGTCTCGATGTTTGGCCATCCTGTATCATTCATACTAAGAAAACTTATGTCTGGTGAACTGATTCGTGTTAATTGCTGTTGTTGAGTGTCCCTGTAAAGCTTTTCTAAGTATCAAGCATATATAGTTTGCCTGCTATGGCTATGGTGATACCCTTTAATTATCAGGTCTGTTTCAGAGCTTCAAGAATACCTTTGTTGAAAATCAAGAGAACCAATTTATCTTGCTTGTATGCTTGCAGATATCCTTTGTTAGCTACATTCCTATTTTGTTAGATGCGTTGTATCAGTCCTTCCTTTCATGATAACTACAAGTTGTTCCAGGCGTTTATTGTACAATTCAGCATGATCTGCAAGCTTGGAGATTGGTACAATACCTCTGCCAGACCGTGTGCCGTCAATCTATTTTATTATTTTGGATAAAAGATTCTTGGCTTTCTTTCTGTGTCTTTTATTCTGCCTATTTGCTATGTTGTCAAGTTTTATCAATCATCAAGCAGGATACTGGTAATTTGACATCTCCAGCTCTAACTTTGGCTAAGGAAATATGTCTTGTAGTACAGGCGCACAGTCATGTCCCATTTTTGTCGATTTTTAAATTTCGAAGTATCATGGAGATCTTCAGATACATCACCACAGAAAAAAATACATTGCAGTCATTGTTTGTGTTGATTCAGTATTACTTAACAGTGTCTAGTTACTTCTTGTTTTCTTTCAACTGGCAATTTATCTTCAACATCAAAAGTATGTTTTCCCTTTTACTGATGAAATATTTTGAGGTCTGAAAATTTGTTTGACAGGATTTGTGCGGTCTGGAGTGCTTCTGCAGTTCCATAACCCTTGTTCAACTGTTTCAAATTGAGCTAAAGGAAAACCAATTCAAGACCCAACATCGTTGTATGCCTGCATCAAAAAGAGTGATTGCCAGCTCAAATGTGTATGTCTGTTCTGTTTGGATCTGCTTGACATTGCATGCAAACCCTCACATGTCCTCTTGCCGTTTCACACATTCCTTCTAGTCTAAACGCCTATTATGTTCTTCTGATATCTAGCTCCAGTGTTTTAGAAATCTACAATTTTGATCTTTTCCAACAACAACGTTCGGTCATAAATTATATCACATATATATATATATATACGTAATTTCTGTTTTAAAAAGTTACTTAGGCAAACGTGTATACTGATATCTTTATTTTGTAAACATGTGCATGCCTTCCTTATCTGACCATTTTATAAATATTTAATGCATATTAGTAAAAAAAGTGTGAATGCAAACAGTGTGAATAAATAAGATTAGCGAATAATGTTATATTGGAAATTCATGTTTTCAAAATAGCCATCATTCAAAATGGCTACCAAAACATCAATACATATGAAGTCCTCAGATGACAGTCCTTGTCATCTGTTATGAATATACCATATGACTTTATAATAACTTCCTGCAGCAACCGCTTAACTGATAAGTCAAAGTGAACACGGTTACTAAGGAAATGCAAATGTGTAAAGGCAGTATTAAGTTGTACTACTCTATGTAAATGTGGAGGACAATGTGATAGAACATGATAGACAGAGTGAGGTTTGACAAATCATGTACATTTAATTTTTGTTAGATACTGTTAACGTCAATTGAGAACATTTGAGCAGTTGATGTTCCTATAACATTAATTACTTGTATGATATGAAATTCATTATGTCTGCAATCAAGGATTTTGAAAGTTGTTTCAAATGAACAATATCAACAAAGCGAATTGTCCTGTAATCAGCCAACTATTATAAATGACAGGTATAAAAATATTTTCTTGCTTTATTTATACTTGTAAAATAAAATTCTCCTGTTATTCTATGTTGAACAAGCGGTGGCACGAATATTGCTTTTAGAGTAACAGTTCATTTTATGATCTTCTTCGTGGTCGCGTTTTAACTATGTCGATTACTTTTGAACATATCTTTTGTATATCTTCGACATTGGTTTTTTTTTTAATTTTCATCGAATAATGACTACCTTTTTTGGCTTAAAAAAACAAAGATTTTCAAAATGGCCGCCATTCAATATGGGTAATATTTCAAAAAACTTTGTTCAACAAGACAATTGGAATCAGCACTGTTATTCTATTACCCAGGTTTCATGTCAATATCTTCTCTCATATTATTTTCAGAATTTTTTTTTATTAATCTATAGAGATCAAACGGCCGCCATTTTAAAATGGCCGCCTCTTCCGCAAATTTCGACTTTCAGAGTGGGTCCATAGCTTAAAATGTTGTCCATGACATATACTACCACTATTCCAAATTTCATGCTTTTACCACAATCTGAGCAATTTTGTCAAAAATCTGCACAAATCGACTGGACTATATAATTGCTTAAACCCTGTACAAGTCTTAGTAATGTATAGATACGGTAACTACTTTAAATATAGGATGTAGTGTCTCTGTTTCATCTGTTGATACCGCATGGAGTTTAAAACAACGAGTTAGATTTCTCTCGATGTTTGATTTTCTTTTACTGTTACCTTTTCTTTGCAATTTACATTAAAATGATTTTTAATTTCAAATTTTAATCCAGAATGATAGACCACTGTTGTTCAATATTTACCTTTATTACATTATATCAAAAAGAACAAGCACATTGAGATAATGTTCTGTTACATAATATTTACCAAACGCTATCTTCATTATATGACAAATAACGAACACTATGACACTTCAGTATTATAAGCTCACATTAATTGTCTTTAAAACTACTAGATGTCAGAGGAGACTATTTCTTAACCGTGATTAATTAGATATTGTCTTGATATTAAGGAAAGCTTATTAGTAACAGATGACAATAAACTCTTATAAGGCATTAAGTTTGACGTACCATTATGTCCTATGTTGTATGATTCCAATAGGTCAGTGTAATTTATCTAGAATAGACATCAAATGATGCAATTATATATCACCAAAGAAAACATGACAATGGAAACAGTCATAATATGTTAGAAAAATATAGTTATCATTTAGTTGTGCATGCATCAAGAATATATCAAGTTGTTATTTTAGTGACAAAGTGCACATATCATAACCACCATGTTTTTATTTAACATACATTTTATCGATTTCTGTTCTTTATGAAATTTGTTTATACTATGTTTTCCGATTATAACCCCATTACAAAAACGAAAATGTCGCTATGAATTGTTTTTTTCCAGAATTGTTCATGTTTTTCCTCAGCAGATTAAAGACCAAACATAATACATGTTTTACTTGACTGTGATAAATACTGCATAAAATAATACACAATTAGTATTTGTTACGAAATTTCCGACTGTCATCATACTGATTTGTATATTTCATTCAAAATACAACTTTCTTGAACTTTTTGCATTGGTGCGTTTCTAAATCTTAAATGTATGATAAAACTAAAAGCGTTTTGCAAATTTAGATTTTAACTGATGGGTGTTACTGCTAAGCGTCAGGAGAAATTGAAATCTGGAATGTAAAATTTCTTCTTCTAAATTCTTTTAATACAATGACTTAAGAGAAGCGATACTATTAACAGTTCGAATTGTGTTTTTCCTTAACATGCAACATGTCCATTTGTATTATTTGTCATGAATTGAGAAAAGGAAAATCCGTAATAAACTGCTTGATTGAACATAAATAATGTGTGCTGATATCATGGACTACTAAAACAACTACATTTCAACATGAATTTACTATAAGGGCATCATTGTCAGAACCAGTTAATCGTGTAAATACATCACTAAGACTATGCTTTCCTTTTTTTGCGTTATATTTTAAATCGTAAAAACTCAATCACGTAAGCCAAAATAAAAAAAATAAACGTTAACAAATGTGCAAATGTTATTCACTTGTGACTAAGACTCACGAATACTGATTAAAACAAATCAAAAGAAGCTTTTTGAGAAGATTAAAAAGAAGCGGCCATTATCCGTCAATTGCACGTTCCGCTATTAGATAATATCCTCTTACCCAAAAATGCAACTTTTAGTAAGTGACCATTTTGAACACATAAACACGTTACCAACACAACAGATACAGTTGAATATATCTCAAAAACATATTTAAATATATAACTTGACAATAAATGTAGTTTGGGAACACACCATTCGGACAAAAGAGGTGATTTCAGTTTTTCAATTGTGCACTTTTTTATGTAATAACATGTCAGTAGGGTCAGACCTATGAGTATTTATCAAATTTAGTAAACGGTTCTAAGCTCCTTACATTGCTCATCATGATTTCCTTCATATATACTTGCTGCTTACAATAAAACTATTGAACCAAGTCTCAAGGAACTAATAAAAAGCTTCATATAGTGTACAGGTTAATAATCATCAGATATGTTGGCAAACATACAAAGAGTTGAAGTAATTCCTTAGAAAAATCACGAGTTGGTTGACCGTTATAGTATCTTTGTTTTACAAATGACGAGAGCCATATTCCACATTTGTAACCACAAATCCGTCCTTGAATGTGACAGCACCGTGTTAGACTTATTTGAGCAACGGACGGGTGTCATATGAGAAGCATGACCTGTTTATTCTCCAAAATCATAGAAGATAAACCCCTGCTTTAGTGGGTATGTGTTGGTAAGTTTTGAGTTTTCTATGTTGTGTTTTGTATACTGTTATTTGTCCTCTAGTCGTTATTCGTTTTTTATCATGAGGTTGTCAATTGTCATCGAAGCATAGAGAGAGAGGAAACTTAAGGTAAATTTTGAGTTTTAACCAATGTCATTATGATCAAACATAACTAGCTATGAGATTGAGCGACACTTTACTCACCAACAATTTTCACAATTAAGATTTAAAAAAAACAAACTTATACAAATATTTAAACGAAACAAAAAACAACCAAACCGAATATAAGAACGCAAGATAACTATTTTACAAATTTAAGACACATCCTTTCAAAATGCAATGAGCAAAACAAGCTTATAATTTTCTAAAATTATGAATTTTATGCTTATTTGTCCAATATACTGGAGTATGAAACATTATTTGTATATCTTTATGTCTTTTGACATATAATTTTGCTGAGTACTTTGTAACACTTTTGGTGAATGTAGAATGTGTTCAATTCCTTTAAGCTATGCTTGATTGTGTTCTACAAAAATGTAGTTCAAATATGCCTGAAAACCAAAAGGTAAATATATATGGCCATAATGTAGTTATGAACTAATAATTAGAGTGATTAAATGTACGCAAAGTATAAAATTTTCTTCAGAGAACTTTTTGTGTGAAACAGGAGATTTTTAAACACCAGAAGCCGCATCTCGAAAGGCTTTCAGAGTGTGCTAATTTACAGAAAATGAATTTCACTACGTATCCAGAAAAATTAACTACATGTGAAAATGTATCAGCTTCGAAATGAGCAATCATGCATATACAAGTATAAGATATGGTCTGCGCTACAGAACAAAACGTAACCATTACCGCATATGAAAAATCAATTACGCTTATTGCTCCCTATGAACCAATGACTGCCACAGTTAGGTCACCTGTCACTTGGAAATTCACTGTTTTAAAAACATAATGCAATGTCGATGATCGGACTCCACAATAATGCTTATCGAAAACACTGTTAGTAACTACTAAAGTGTCATATTCTTTACATTATAAAATAAACTATATATAGCTCATACAACAGATTAAGTTACCGAAATTGTAAACACAACTCGTCCTAAGCTGTATAAGCAAAATGTTTATAATACATTTTCGGCACAAGTTAAGAAATGACCCTTCCTTTTCCACCCAGAGGCTCATAATATAATTTCTAAATAGCTGCATTGTTAACTATAGTTTACAGTAAAAGATTATCATCACCTTTACATATATTCTGAAGCAGGAAAATTATATTATTAGATATTCTGTTCTAAACGAGATTGGTATTTTTTGGTTGTGATTTGACAACCATAACTTCCACGTGTTGGTAAGAATAGTTATATGATTCCTTAGAAAGTTGTCTTAACTGATTCCAACTGTATGTAATTTGTATATTCAATATGGAAATAAGATAATACATATTTTAACATTCAAAGTTAGTATAGCTTAAAGGCTAATGCCATTTATGTTTATTTTTGAAAATTTGAATTAACTTCTATAGTATAGAAAATTAATTCATTATTTCCGTAATAATAGGCATCCGTGTTTATTTTATTGCATTACGAAAATTATGTATTAATATTAGACTAATAAAAGTTTCAATGTTGTTTGAAATATGAAAAGCGTTTCATCCCTTATAAATTTGATACCATTACGCTTTTGATAATATTCATATATAAATTTTATGTATCATTGCACTATATCAAATTTATCAAACAGATAGAACATTTATATATCATGTTAGATCAGGTTAACGTCAACCACATTTCTGATAAGGCAACGCATATCATATATTTACAGATATATACTATTACATTTCCGCGATATACAATTTCAGACTTATATTAATTACATTGTGTTCCAAAATATTCGTTCTACTAACCTTAATTACACAAATGAATTATGCATATTCTCAAACAAATTCTGCATAGATTCATTAAGTTTTTGTGTTTTATTACTGACATCAAAATTTCATCACATAATCAAAGACGCCATTCTTATTTTTTTTCTAAGATTTAATAACAAAATTGTATAAGTTATTGTGATAGAGTTTGTAAATTAGGTAACTAGTATCTGTATTATAACGTCTACGAGACACTTGAGATCTGATGCTGCAAACTCACAGTGATTGACTTATCTATTCTGATAGGCATTACTGGGAAATTTCATCTGACTTTTAACTACCTGTCTCTATAAATATGCCAACATTCCATAAGGACATTTCACCGCCTCCGTTTTGATAAGTTAATTTTCTTTTATAATTATTTTGAGGGAATTTGTGGTTAAACGAATTTCAATGAAACTGTCTGTTGACATAAAGCAACTGTTAAAGTAAGAATTGAACAAGAAACTGTATTGTGTGTGGTACGGATAAGCCAAAACATGTTGTAATCCAAGACACAATATACAACCCATCTGAGTATCATACATTTTTAGAGTATTTGCAATATTTATATTGGTTTTGCGGAGTATACAGTTTGCTCATTACGCTTTCCAGTGTAATTAAAACAATATTCTGCTTTTCCAATGTGTTCGAGTTCACTTGAAGGTAAAAAAAGAAAATCTTTCCACAACTCTGGATATGTAATGGAAATCGCATAGTTTGGTTGCTCAGTCACTAAGCAATGCATATCAAAACCTTTTGTCACCTTTACAATAAAGTAAAGCAGTATAGCAACGAGACAGTTCCAATTACTTTTCAGACATTCAGATAGATGTTAAATATATTATTCAATGTATTAAAAATAGATTTGGCCAATTTCTTTCATTAACTTTGACAAATATATAACGCCTACTCACGATACAATAACGAAATAACATGGCATAAAAAAAAAATATTTCTTAATTTTAGCCAAACATGTTATATTTCAGGAAACAATGTCCTCCGTGTAATATTTATAAATATATTGACTTATTACCGCAGTTTGATAGCTCCATATCAACACCTTAGAGTTATAATGCATCATTTCCGTACAGTTTTGTCTTCTACAGTGAAGACGATAAAACATAATTTCTTAATACTGCTATATTGTTTTTAACTATTAGGTTGATCATTTTAAATATGGAACATTGCTTAACATTTGAAGACTTGTATAATATTTCATTGCACAATTCCAGATACTGAATGCTTTGGGAATAACACAGTTTTCCTATCTAACATATATCATCCATTTAGCAATTACGAATTTGACAATTGAACATCTGACAGACTAATAGACTAAAAGAGACAATGTACATTTTGATTGCCTTACAAGATTAATTACTATATTGCAGTACATATTAAAGAAAGTTTCCGGAATTTCAAACTATATACATTTTAATGGACACTAAGTTAACGTTAATTAGGTTTCAACAATTTAGTTACAACCTTAGTTGATATTAGTTGGCCTTTCTTCAAGTGGATATATGTAAAATTTTATTTTGAATTTAACGAATATTTAGATTTGTTCTGAAATAAATAACCAAGGGGATAATTACTTTTTCTAGCATATGCAGGTTGCAACACTCTAGTCATGACTCTGAAAATATCTCCAGGCATATATAATGATTATACGAAATAACATCTGAAATACATGCACGTAACATTCACATATATGTCAAAGAAGCAGCTGGCTAGTTTATATAAACTGCTTCGTATCAATGCAGCTGCACAGTACATTTCATGTCTTTTTTTGTATGGAAAAGATTTTTTCATTACAAAAAATATATTTCCCTGAAACATGTACTTTTTACAAATTCTAACTGACATACAAGATTCCACTAATAAATGAATATTGAATTCACCATCCTCATACATTCTATAAGTAACAGTTTTGATATAACCGATTATCATGATTCCCTGAATACACTGCCATAATTTACACAAGAGAACTTGATTTCGAAACATCTTATATAATCACTTTCATTTCCAAGATTTAGATATTTTAGTTTCACATGCAAAACTCAATACAAAAAATAACGACCATCCTTATTTTTAAAGCTTACTTTTGAACGGTGGCATGTATTTTACCCTTTTTAAGTTTTCCTTAGAATGTCTAGAATTGATATGGGTAATGTATGTGTGTGTATGTGTGTAAATAAAGCTGTATAGCCGATCATAGCTATTTGGTTAGTAAATACAAAAACAAAACAACGATTAAATATGATTGCCTATGAGACAACTCTTCACAAGAGACCAAATAACACATATTATCAACTATGTGTTTAACTTCAACAATGGACAAAGCCCATACCACATAGTCATCTATAAAACGACAAATGTTATTAAATTATTAACAAATAAATGAACGAAAAACAAATATGTAGCACAGCAACAAACGCCAACCACTAAATAACAGGTTCCTGACTTGCCACAGACACCAACATACACAATGTGTCGGGGATACATATTAGCGGGATCCAAACCCTTTCATTACATGGAACAGTGGTGTAACAAAAAACATAAGAACGAACTATAAAAGTCAGTTTAAAAACGCTTAACTCATCAGATGGATACATTTAATTTTTAAAAGATTATTTTTTTTTTAATATTACTACACCGGTTTTACATATAGTACACTATATCTAAACCCAGATCATATGTTCATTGTGCGGTACGTTGATTTCTAAATTTTATTTCACATGATCTTTAAATCGAAACGAAAGTAGATTTTACATGAAGGGAAGTTCCAGTCACCGTTTTTAACTAAAATGGTAGGTAAATACTTATTCAATAACACATTTTTCCTCTTCTTTCTATTGTACAGTACTAGTGTTGTACATCCGATTCTTGTTTATCAATCTTCAGCTTGAACCTTTATCAATAAAACAAATAATCACCCTTTATTTTATTGGAAAAAAAGTTACAAGTGTGTACAATCGATTTTAAGACATTTTCACAGCACTGGAACCGAAGGTTTTACATGTATATACTATCACTTAGTCAAGAAATAATGAATATTGCAATTCTATTTTCAAATAACAATTTCACAGGAACTTAACATGGAAAATAGACATTCCAGGAAGGGAAGTCCCGTCACAAGTCATTGTTTTTAGATAAGAAGGCAGTTAATACTTCCCTACCTTTAATTACATTGTAAACTGCTCAACATACGATTAATGTATAAATAAATTCAGCTCAAACTTGTTTTCAATAAAATAATTGGCGATATGATCAGCATAACAAACGTATTGCTGAAGAAGCAAATTTGGCATTTACCTTATTTATGCCGCATATAAAAAAAATAAATGAAAAGAAAATCGGTCGAAAAAAGAGTAACATTAAAAATGTAGGGGGTGATAAAATAAAGACTTGCAAGTCCTTTACCAATCAACGAGGGGTTAATGATACAGGGTCCAGATCATTGCTTTTTTGTTTGGTGTTTCGTTGGATATTTTTGAAAACTGACGAAACATATATCACAAATACAGTTAGTTTGAGGAGCACAATAATAATATACAATAAAGTTAATGACATTCTTGTCAAGTAATTATACTGTTGCTTGGTAAAGGTCCAGGTTCTTTTTTGCCAAAATATCTCTCTGAATTCTATTTCTATGAACAAAAATATAGTAAGACCAATTTGAAACTAAAATGCTAGTAAAATAAGATACAGAATATTCTGTAACCATCACGATTAAAACACAACGAATCAATGTTATGTAAGCAATACGTTTAACACTACGTATCAAAATATTATGTTACCATTACTACACACATAGATATAGAAAATCTTGTAGTCTAACATTCTAAATAACAACATTTATTTAGAATCAGTGGTTGCGATTACAATTGTATATGCTTGAAACTATATTATGAATAATTGGACCACAACTGGGGATGCATAACTTATGATAACAAAATTATTCATTTGATATGCCAAACAAATGTTACTTTGTATTACGGATTACATTACACCAGTTTTTATCCAAAGTCTCTAGATTTTGTGGCCAGACAAAAACCCAGAATTAAACATTATTACGTGAATTTCTCACCCTAAATAAACGTACATTTACTCCTTTAATATTTTTACTGATTCAGCCACACAAAATACCTCAACAGATCTGTATCATTATCTATGCCAGAACATTGTTGGAACAGAAGAACATGTTAAATCAATCAGAATGATGAACACTGTCAGAAATAATTTACAAAACAACAAGCATAACACAATAATCGTCAGTGGAAGTTTTGGAGAGGGACTACAGATGCGAGGTAGCGATATAGATATGATGACGGTTTTGAAATATATCGAGGTCTGTGAAGATACACTCATTGATTTAAATGCTGCAAAAACATATTTTAAAATGAAAATGAAGGATACACAACCAGGTTTCTCTATGTTACGTCTACTGCACACCGGTATTGAAGCTATATATCTTTCAAGTATGTGATAAGATAGATAATGAGTTCTACATTTCAAACCTTTTATTTAAGCACAAACTATCGAATGCTAGTAGCAGGTTTTCGACTGTACATGGGCCATGTGTATCTGACAAACATGGACTATGTGACTTTGCAGGCTGTTTACGTAGTCAATTATGGATAACACCAGCAAGACGATGGGTAACACGATCAAATAATGCATGGCCGCCATACGACGCTAAACAAGCAATTGTAAAACACGGGGTTTTATTTGTACCTATAGGTGTAAAAGGATCGACGAATGAAGAATTAGAATGGCGCATATCATTTTCCGTTGGAGAAAAACTTCTTATTTATACATTTACACATACACAATTGCTATGTTATGCACTAATGAAAATCCTTTTGAAAGATGTTATAGCTTTAGATAAAGATTGTAAAGAATTGCTTTGTTCATATTTTATGAAGACAGTTTTATTTTGGATATGTGAGGAATTACCTTCATCAATATGGAAACCCGCAAACTTGATATACTGTTTTATGAGATGTTTCAGGAGGCTTATATATTGTGTTGAATATACATTTTGTCCTCACTATTTCATTCCCGAGAACAATTTATTTGTGAATAAGATACAAGGGCATTCCCAGAAAACCCTTTTAGAAAGGTTGAACATTCTAAACAGTTATGGTTGGCAATGTATCTTGATGTCAGATCAAATCTCGAATGTCCATGCATTGGCATTTGATATTAGCAAGGAATCAAGTTTTTTGCATGTCAATTCTTTTCAACAATTATTAACCACAACCATGTTTGTGGCCGACATTATGTGGAACCCTTTCGATATTCCTTTAGAAAAAGTGATATACAAGTTATGTTCCTGTAATAGTTCAAAAATCAAATACATGTACACATACTATATGTCAAAGTACAGTTTAGAAAGTGAGAAACTATTACCATTTGATGATATTTCCGGTAATAAATCTATTTATAAACTGAACAAAACATATATTAGTATTCTTCTACTTAACACACATCATGACGCTGTTTCTGGGTGGCTGATGTTAGCTTCGTTTTTCTACAAAAGAAAACAATACTATACAGCGCTTTACATTGTCCAATATTCTCTATTAAAATGTTCACCGGATAAACTCTATCAATTCATCAATTTTTCAGATATTCATTATGACCTGTTAGGTTTACATGTATTTAGGAAGATGACTAGTGTTCAGTTGTGGAGATTTTTGCTATTGGATTTGGTGATATTTCATAAAAGCGCTATATTAAAACCGGACGAATTGCAAATGATAAAACTAGCAATACCTCCAGTAGTGTATGCCCATTTCCTTTGTGTTCTATGTTATTATCATCTTAACAATAGATGGCAATGCTTGAATTCCCTCGAGGATCTACAGTTAACTATAGAGGAAAACTATTTAATAGAAAATCGCGAGTTGGATATATTCAGTTACAACATCCTAGGTATAAGTTTTCAATTAGTAGGAGACCTAGAATCAGCTAAACAAGCTTTTATGCAAGCTGAAAGTATATACAGAGAATTTTTATAACATAGCATTATATATATTTTGTGATTGATAATCTGGATTGTATTATTGCTATGCATATTCACGTATGCCTACGCATATCTGTCTAATTTTCTCTTTATATAGCTATATAGTATATAATTTCATTATGTGTCATTTGTATTTTTAAATTATTATATACTTAATTATTGTATGTTTAAAAGTAAAAAGAACGAGGGAGTCGATAATTAACAAATGTTTCAGATAAATAAAGTATATATACTGACAGACTTTATAAATACACCTGATTGTTATTTTTATTCTCCTTTTTAAATACGTAATTCTTATAAAATTAAAAACCAATTGTTCAGAGAACAATTGAAGGTCTTTCCACATCATAGGAATTTTGAAAAGAAGCTATTTACTTTATACTGATGCGACACATAAGTAGTTTCGATATACTTTTGAATGAAATAAGGGAGATAATTTGCTATTTGTTGTGAAGTAAATTTCTTCCAGTCTCATATGATAGCTTTTTGCACACTGATTCCAAAAATATATAGTTTCTTTATCATTTTGCCTCAAAATCAGAAGATAATTGGCCACTTTCGGTTGATCAAAAGTCATTTCGAGTCCTGAGTGATAAGTTAATGAATTCAAAAAACAAAATGTATGAATTATGAGTACTTTTTCATGAAAAAGTGCAAAAATAGCTACTTCCGGTTTTTTTAAGGTCACTTCCGGTTGACATTTTTCAATTTCATATGTCATTCAACCTTTTGTAAAAGGTCATATGGCCTTATCATGAACCAAATTGAAGAAATAATCAATTAACCTTATAATTGAACATTTCAGGGACAGTAACTCCTATAAGAAGCCATTGGATTGTTTCAGACCAAATTTAAATTATCTTGATTACAATAAAGCATACATTTTCCACTTGTTCTTTTAAATATATCTTTAAAAGTGTTTGAGAAAATGCAAAAATAAGCCAAATTCAAAATTTAGAATATGACCTTGACCTTGTACCTTGACCTAATTTAATTTCCATTCAAAACAAAGGATCCTAGGTCTCTATCACTTATGGTTTACAAGATAGAAATGCATATCACTTATATCAAATGCATTAGGGGAAATAACTCTCACATGGAGCGTTCATATTGCTTCGGTCAAAATAGGACAAATCATGCGAAGGATATACTGAGCAATTTTATAAAATAAATTTTTAGTAATCTTTTACGGTTGCGAAGGAGTAGTGGACACAAGGAAAACAGTGTTTGGGGAGATAACTCCGACAAAGAAAAGTATTCGGTTACGCAGGGTAAATTTCAAAGGCCAATAAACTGTTCGATATCATATACCAAATATCTAAGCGACATATTGCAAAACAAATATTTATTGCAAGAACAAAATTAGGCGGAAGAAAAAAAAATAATCAGAAGTAAAACAATAGGACTTTCCACAGAAAAGTGGAAAGACCTAATTAAAATATAAACATAAATTTCTTCAATTTCTGCATTGTCTCAAAAACTTTTGTATTTCAAAAGTTATTTCATAACAATATGCTCAATGTTCAAATCATGTAGTGTGCACTGAAACCATGGTTTCCCACTTATCATGGAAGTGTCACCGTCAAAGGAAATATCTTCCTGTAATAAACACCTAAATGATTGTCAGAAAGGCCAAACAGTTCTTTTTGACATGTTTTGAGTTCTATTTTGTACCTTACTGTTCCACTCTCTACAGTATGTTTTAGCAAATATATGCTTTAAACTTTAGGGATTGAATGGTTTATTATCTGCAGTTGATTCTTTGGCATTTCAGTTTTATGGCGTGAATATGTCTGATATCGCATTTGACGAATTGATTAAGGTAGCGGGTTCGTAAACGTGCAATCACACGGCTAATTTTAATGATTTGTTTGGCAAGTAATTGGAGGATATGGAACAGCATATGTATATCGATAGGAATAATAAGTTACCTTTTCTCTTTAGGATAGTAGCTATTTGAATGATCTGTTAAACAAATTCTAATATTTAGGATGCACTTAGGTATCAAAAACTTATTGATAAATTTGAATTTAAATTGCCTTTTCACAATATTTTTGTGTACAGTCTTTAATTCGCCCCTTCCTCCAATATCAATGATCTGAAAACACTTACATTTTGCTTTCAGTAATATTCAAAAAGGGTTAGTTTCCCGATGAGTATTAACCTGTCTTATTAATGCGGTATAGTAATACAAAAATATTCCATTCTGATTTAAATAGTTAAATAATGATATGTTTTTTCCTTTTTAACTTTAATTTCATTGTGTATTAAATGAAAATGGACATATACAGACTGTCAATACTGCTTAACAGAGTGAATAGAAGATAAAGCACAATCAATGGAAACTACTTCATTTTTAAAACTTTCACGTCATACAAATTAATTGTGTCGGCTATTGGTACTTTACGGAACAAAACAAAACGGAACGGAATTTCAATGTAGGTATCCATAGGAAGCATTTATCGAAATTACGAAAAATATTTAACACAATACAAACTTTAAAGTTTTGTATTATTGTTTTCAGCATACAGATAACACAATTGCAGGATTAATTTAATCTTCACTTGTAAAATGTTTAATACTGCATAACATCGGGAAATATCCCGTAGATAAACTCATTATAAATACAAGGATTAAAATTTTATATTTACGCCAGACGCGTTTCGTCTACAAACGACTCATCAGTGACGCCCGAATCAAACCATGTTTAAAAGGCCAAATAAAGTAAAAAGTTGAAGAGCATTGGATACCAAAACTTCCTAAACGTTTTGCCAAATACAGCTAAGGTATATAGATGTACATGTATGTCCTGATAAATTATAATGATTTTGTCGTACTGGCAGGTCAGAGAAAAAAATACTCAGTTTCGTATTTAAGAACACAGACATCCCGTCGTCCTTTCTGACGTCGATTAAAAATTTTGATTCTGGTTTTAACTTTTTAAATCTGTTTTACTGATCATCAGTAAGAAAGATGTTGATTTCTGGTGGCTCCGCTCCTCTCCAAATACGGAATCGGCCGAGTTTTGCATAATGGAAGATGAATGTGCCCTGGTTATTTTCCCGTGGCAGTTATATTACTAAAGCAAATCAGCAGTTAAATTGATAAAGTTTCTTAAATCTACGACATATGGTCTACAGTTTTGTAACTATACTTTATATTGTAAGCGAATATGCCATTTTTATGTTTTCCATTGAATGTCTAGAATTCAAAAGTAAAATATATATGTGTATATGTGTTTACAAAGTTTTATAGCTATGTCGTAAGTATTTTGAATAATTTTTCATTTCAATTTTTCGAGTGAAATCTATATTTTTTTCTTGATATTACATCACTGGAACGAACAGTGTTACATGTATACATTGGTTTATTCTGGTAATTCCTACATTTGAATTTTACATGTATAGGCAGACTACTAAATTGTATGTTGGACAATTGGAATATGTAAGATTATGTAGTAACAACACTAAACTACTTAATCGATGTGAATCAACAAACAAATGGAAGTTTTTAACGACCTTGACTTGCAATACAGCCCTTGCACGGTCGGCCCTGATTTGTGCCTTGTTGGGCATTAATAATTAGATGTTTACCATATGGTAATTGACATTATTTAGAATGATAAAATAAAATTGTATGAAAAATAATATAGACCAAAAATTTGAATAAATTATATATAAATTATATATAAATATACTAAATAAATAAATGATTTGGAAAATACATTGAAGGTATAAAAAGTCATGAGAATTCCGAATGAAATTAGGTTATATCCGGGCACTCTGGTTCTAAACCTTGGTTCCATCTGGGTTTTCTGGTTCTGAACCTTGGTTCTTTGGTTCGAAACCATGGTAACTGGTTCAACATCCGGGTTGTTTGGTTAAGGCAACCCACTTCTTGGTTCCATCTGGGTTCTATTCTAGAACATTCTAATGTTCCCGTTGAACATAACAGAAGATAACCGCAAGTCTCCGAATAAAAAGGTAAAGTAGGTCAAAGACGCTAAAATTAGTTTATAACATTAAACATTTTAGCATCGACGGTAAAGGAAGCTATAAGGTACTTATCTTCTCATTTTAATTATTTTGATAAGGAAACTAGATAAAAATAAAGCATCGTATAGATTTTTAAAACAAACCAAAGTATACAGTACATCGAACATCTTTTTATTTAATTCAGTCATGCTGTTTTCTTTTTTTTTTCCTTTACTCATCCCTTATTTACGTAAATATGTCTAGACAGTGGCGGATCCAGAACTTTTCCTAAGGGGGCCCGCTTCATTCATGCTTCAATGATTCCCTATATAATCAACCAAATTTTTCCCACGAAGGACCCCCCTCCATCCCCCCCCCCTGGATCCGCTCTTGGTTCCATCTTAGTTCTATTCTAGATCATTCTAATGTTCCCGTTGAACATAACAGAAGATAACCGCAAATCTCCGAATAAAAAGGTAAAGTAGGTCAAAGACGCTAAAATTATTTTATAACATTAAACATTTTAGCATCGACGGTAAAGGAAGCTATAAGGTATTTATCTTCTCATTTTAATTATTTTGATAAGGAAACTAGATAAAAATAAAGCATCGTATAGATTTTTAAAACAAACCGAAGTATACGGTACATCGAACATCTTTTTATTTAATTCAGTCATGCTGTTTTCTTTTTTTTTTCCTTTACTCATCCCTTATTTACGTAAATATGTCTACACAGTGGCGGATCCAGAACTTTTCCTAAGGGGGCCCGCTTCATTCATGCTTCAATGATTCCCTATATAATCAATCACATTTCCCCCACAAAGGGTTTGGGGGACGCCCCCTGGATCCACCTATGCTAGAAGTTTTAAAACCACCCAATTAGGACATGTTGTTTATATGGCTAACGATATGTGCATCTAGCCACTTGACCAGTTGACGACTTGCATATATATTTGATTGCACATTTATTATCAAGTTCGACTGAATTTTATTTATTGGATTTTTAATAATGTCAGATTTGAAAGAAATACATGTGAAGTATATGTTAGAAATCTTTTTGTTCAAAACCGAATATTAAAAGACATATAAAGGAAAGTTATGATCAATAAGTTGGTAAGCTTTAATTAGTTGGAAAAAAAGTTATAAATATAATAAAATGTATAATTATGTACAATAAATTTGTCAAATTTGATACTCATTCAGTCGTTGTGAAGGGCATGTATATAATCATTCGGCCAAAAATAAAGAAATCAAGATTAAGATTGAATATTATTTTTACAATACAATTAATTGTACATGTGTTAATGACAGTGCTAGTGGGATGTGTATCACCAGCACAATAGTAAGAACTTCTGTGCTGGCGCCATGATTTAGGAACATAAAGAGTTACACTATTCCGTCTGTCCAGAATTTCCCATAAAAACGGGTTCTGCTCTTCTTACTTTAGTTTGCCTCAATCAAATACTTCAAAACCTAAACACAATATATAAAAGGAGCTGATGCATGAGTGCCAATGAGAACTCTCCACAAGAGACTAAATGACACAGAAATTAACAGTTATACAATGTAGCCTAGGTCACCAACACGGTCTTCAACAATGGGCAAGGTTCATACCGCAAAGTCAGCTTTTAAAGGCACCGACATGACAATGTAAAACAATTCAAACGAGAAAACAAACGGTATAAGTTATGTACAAAAAATAAACGAAAAACAAGATAGGCACGTGCATATAAAATAAGGCGGGGTTAAAAATGTTAGCGGGATCTCAACCCTCCCCCGTATGTGGCATGAGTGCCAATAAGAACTCTCCACAAAAGACCAGATCACTCAAACACTAACAACTATGGGTCATATGCAGCTTTCAACAATGAGCAAAGTCAATACCGCATATAGTCAGCAATAAAAGGCACTGAAATGACATTGTAAAACAATATCCAAACGAGAAAATAAACGAACAAATTTATGTACAAAAAATGAACGAAAAACAAGTATGTAACACATAAAAAACGACATTCATTGAATTACAGGGTCCTGACTTACCACAAGCACATACATACCGAATAAGGCGGGTTGAACATGTAAGCGGGATCCCTACCTCAACACAAAATCAAATTTGAATTTTTTAAGTATCACTTTTACCGTTCAAGAGTTATCATGTCCCTTTAAAAAAATATAAAAAGTGCTGACTCTTTCGTTTCCTTTGTTTTAAATAAGTCTGACTCAATCAAATGTTATGAACCTTATACGCGATTCACATTACCCCATAACACAGATCTGTAAAGCTCAATATTGGGTCACGATGGCGTCACTGTTCATGTTTTTTTAGATGTTAAAAGTTGTGGTACGAGTACCAATGATACAAATGTCAACCCGGAGCCTTGAGATAGGAAAACTGCTAAATCTATTGTTTCCGTTCTTTAACTCTAATTTGCCTCAGCCAAATGTTTTGAAACTTATTCACAATGCTTATGGTCACAAAACGGTCAAAATTACGCGAATCCTGCATCTATATGTGGAAGTTTACTCATTTTTTTCACAAGCAGGGGCATCTGTGATTAATAGACATATTCTACATTTATTTCAGTAATCAGCTTATTTTCTTCCATTGAATTCTCTTTTTAAATAAACTGAACTTGCACATTTTTTTTCAGGATCTCGGTGCAGTTTGGTAACAGACAGTGATATCAAGTTAAATGTGACCAACTTAACAAAGTGTTTCACTAGATTGAGCTCTCTGTCTAAGTGTACTTTAATGGTTCTTAGCATTGAGTTCAGTTTATTGATATGCGTATACCTTCTGTGTGAATTTTTATGATGTAAAAGCAGACTATCCATACCTACATGTCCATGAAATGAAATCTAAGGTAAAATGATTGAAACATTTTGCATTATCTATCACAGCTGGCAGAACATGATGCTACTGAAGCAGTAAAATTTCTTACTTGATATTCACGGAAATTAAAGGATTTAGTTTCATTTGAACCAAACATTCTAAAAAATTGAGAATGGAAATGTGGAATGTGTAAAAGAGACAGTAACAATGTCAAAAGAGCAGAAAGCAGTCAAAGGTCATTTATGAGTCCTCATAGCTGACTATGCGGTATGGGCTTTGCTCATTGTTGAAGGACGTACGGGGACCTATAGTTGTTAAAGTCTGTGTCATTTTAGTCTTTTTTGGATAGTTGTCTCATTGGCAACCATACCACATCTTCTTTTTTTATATCTTCAACAAAGCGAGAAAATCCCTCTTCAAGAGGCGGGCTTCAGATGGCCCTTAACAA
Source organism: Mytilus edulis (assembly GCF_963676685.1). Classification (NCBI taxonomy): domain Eukaryota; kingdom Metazoa; phylum Mollusca; class Bivalvia; order Mytilida; family Mytilidae; genus Mytilus; species Mytilus edulis. The sequence continues at coordinate 11,630,013 of NC_092351.1, read as the reverse complement.
AATGTGTACCAGTTCAAACTTCAAATTATAAAATCAACTTACAATTAAAAATATACAAGACTAACAAAAACCAGAGACTCCTGACTTGACGTCAAGGTAATCATACCAAGAGACACATCCAATATGCAAAGGTCAAGAGTCAAAAAGTCATAGTCTGGTCAAAAGATTCTTGTGAAAAAAAAAGGATTTTGATAAAAGGGTCATTGTGGTACACTAAACTAACAATATATCTTATGTATCTAATATATCTTAGAAGATGTGGTACGAATGCCAATCATACAGTTAATTCTCCATTTAATTCAAACAAAATATACAAGTTTTACATTGAGGACAAAGGTCAAGCTCACATGACGTTTCTCGTGCCAATAGACTCATATAGAAAACCTAGGGCAGAGACAGAAACACAAGACATATAATAACTAAACTCAATTGAATGGAACTTGTATTGCAGGTCACTACAATTGCCTTCAACAAAGAATATAAACTCTCGCAACAAAGCAAGATTAACCCCGTCTTTCACTAAAGTTTGAGCAGGATTCTTTGCAACGATTATCTTAACACATATAATTGAGAATCGAGTCGTGCAGTTATGTCAAGAAATTAAAACGGTAAGATTAAACATTAAAACAGTAAAAGCTAGCCTAAGGGTTTACCATTAATTTTTAACCCAACCATATGATAGTACTATGGTAAACTTATGGATACACATGATACAGTCATGAAATTGAATATTTGAAATAGTACGACCAGAACAATACAAGACAGAGTTGTAAACAAAAGAAAGTAATGATGCATATCGAATTTTTAATTCCAATGCACAAATTAGGAACCGTAGTTTTCATTCAATTTATTTATCTAAAATGTACGCTTGGGTTAAACAATGGAAATTAACACTGTATATTCATATAAACGATCAATCTTGTATACTAAATAAATAAATGATTTGGACAATACATTGAAGGTATAAAAAGTCATGAGAATTCCGAATGCAATTAGGTTATATCCGGGCACTCTGGTTCTAAACCTTGGTTCCATCTGGGTTTTCTGGTTCTGAACCTTGGTTCTTTGGTTCGAAACCATGGTAACTGGTTCAACATCCGGGTTGTTTGGTTAAAGCAACCCAACTTCTTGGTTCCATCTGGGTTCTATTCTAGAATATTCTAATGTTCCCGTTGAACATAACAGAAGATAACCGCAAGTCTCCGAATAAAAAGGTAAAGTAGGTCAAAGACGCTAAAATTATTTTATAACATTAAACATTTTGGCATCGACGGTAAAGGAAGTTATATAAGGTATTTATCTTCTCATTTTAATTATTTTGATAAGGAATCTAGATAAAAATAAAGCATCGTATAGATTTTTAAAACAAACCAAAGTATAATACGTACAGTACATCGAACATCCTTTTATTTAATTCCGTCATTTTTTTTTCCTTTACTCATCCCTTATTTACGTAAATATGTCTAGACAGTGGCGGATTCAGAACTTTTCCGAAGGGGGACCCGCTCCAGTCATGCTTCAATGATTCCCTATATAATCAACCAAATTTTTCCCACAAAGACCTCCCCCCCTGGATCCGCCTCTTGGTTCCATCTGGGTTCTATTCTAGATCATTCTAATGTTCCTGTTGAAAATAACAGAAGATAACCGCAAGTCTCCGAATAAAAAGGTAAAGTAGGTCAAAGACGCTAAAATTATTTTATAACATTAAACATTTTAGCATCGACGGTAAAGGAAGCTATAAGGTATTTATCTTCTCAATTTAATTATTTTAAGAAAACTAGATAAAAATACAGCATCGTATAGATTTTTAAAACAAACCGAAGTATACAGTACATCGAACATCCTTTTATTTAATTCAGTCATTTTGTTTTCTTTTTTTCCCTTTAAAAATCCCTTATTTACGTAAATATGTCTAGACAGTGGCGGATCCAGAACTTTTCCTAAGGAGGGCCCGCTCCATTCATGCTTCAATGATTCCTATATAATCAACAAAATTTTTCCCACAAAGGCGGGGGGGGGGGGGGTGGGGGGTGGCGCCTATGCTAGGAGTTTTAAAACCACCCAATTAGGACATGATGTTTATATGGCTAACGATATGTGCATCTAGCCACTTGACCAGTTGACGACTTGCATATATATTTGATTGCACATTTATTATCAAGTTCGACTGAATTTTTTTTAATGGCTTTTTAATAATGTCAGATTTGAAAGAAATACATGTGATGTATATGTAAGAAATCTTTTTGTTCAAAACAGAATGTTAAAAGACATATAAAGGAAAGTTATGATCAATAAGTTGGTAAGCTTTCATTAGTTGGAAGAAAAGTCATAAAATATAATAAAATATATAATAATGTACAATAAATTTGTCAAATTTGATACTCATTCAGTCGTTGTGAAGGGCATGCATATAATCATTCGACCAAAAAAAAAGAAATCAAGATTAAGATTGAATATTTTTATAATAAAATTATATGTACATGTGTTAATGACAGTGCTAGTGGGATGTGTATCACCAGCACAATAGTAAGAACTTCTGTGTTAGCGCCATGATTTAGGAATATGAAGAGTTACACGTACTAGTCCGTCTGTCCCGAACGTCCCATACAAACGGGTTCCGCACTTCTTACTTTAGTTTCCCTCAACCAAATACTACAAAACTTATACACAATATATAAAAGAAGTTGGTGCATGAGTGCCAATAAGAACTCTCCACAAGAGACTAAATGACACAGAAATTAACAATTATAAAATGTAGCCTAGGTCACCACACGGTCTTCAACAATGAGCAAGGTTCATACCGCAAGGTCAGCCATTAATGCACCGACATGACAATGTAAAACAATTCAAACGAGAAAACAAACGGTCTAATTCATGTACAAAAAAATAAACGAAAAACAAGATAGGCACGTGCATATAAAATGAGGTGCGGTTAAAAATGTTAGAGGGATCCCAACCCTCCCCCTTATTTGGCATGAGTGCCAATGAGAACTCTCCACAAAATACCAGATGACACAAACACTAACAACTATAGGTGATATACAGATTTCAACAGTGAGCAGAGTCAATAACGCATATAGTCAGCAATAAAAGGCACTGAAATGACATTGTAAAACAATAATCAAACGAGAAAATAAACAAACAAATTTATGTACAAAAAATGAACGAAAAACAAGTATGTAACACATAAAAAACGATATTCATTGGATTACAGGCTCTTGACTTACCACAAGCACATACATACCGAATAAGGAGGGGTTGAACATGTAAGAGGGATCCCCACCTCAACACAAAATCAAATTTGAAATTTTTAAGTGTCACTTTTACCGTTCAAGAGTTATCATGTCCCTTTAAAAAATATAAGAAGTGCTGACTCTTTCGTTTCCTTTCTCTTAAAAAAGTCTGACTCAATCAAATGTAAGGAACCTTATACGCGATTCACATTACCCCATAACACAGATCTATGAAGCTCAATATTGGGTCCCGATGGCGTCACTGTTCATGATTTTTTTAGATGTAAAAAGTTGTGGTACGAGTACCAATGATACAAATGTCAACCCGGAGCCTTGAGATAGGAAAACTGCTAATCTAGTGTTTCCGTTCTTTAACTTTAATTTGCCTCAGCCAAATGTTTTGAAACTTATTCGCAATGCTTATGGTCACATTTTTAGTACGGTCAAAACTACGCGAATCCTGCATCTATATGTGGACGTTTACTATTTTTTTTCACAAGCAGGGGCATCTGTGATTAATAGATATATTCTACATTTATTTCAGTAATCAGCTTATCTACTTCCATTGAATTCTTTTTTAAATAGACTTAACTTGCACATTCTTTTTCAGGATCTCGGTGCAGTTTGGTAACAGACAGTGATATTTCAAGTTAAATGTGACCAACTTAACAAAGTGTTTCACTAGATTGAGCTCTCTGTCTTAGTGTACTTTAATGGTTCTTAGCATTGAGTTCAGTTTATTGATATGCGTATACCTTCTGTGTGAATTTTTATGATGTAAAAGCAGACATTCCACACCTACATGTCCATGAAATGAAATCTAAGGTAAAATGATTGAAACATTTTGCATTATCTATCACAACTGGCAGCACACGATGCTACTGAAGCAGTAAATTTTCTTACTTGATATTCACGGAAATTAAAGGATTTAGTTTCATCTAAACCAAACATTCTTAATAATTGAGAATGGAAATGTGGAATGTGTAAAAGAGACAGTAACAATGTCAAAAGAGCAGAAAGCAGTCAAAGGCCACTTATGAGTCCTCATAGCTGACTATGCGGTGTGGACTTTGCTCATTGTTGAAGGCCGTACGGTGACCTATAGTTGTTAATGTCTGTGTCATTTTGGTCTTTTATGGATAGTTACTTCATTGGCATCCATACCACATCTTCTTTTTTATATCTTCAACAAAGCGAGAAAATCCCTCGACCAGAGGCGGGCTTCGGATGGCCCTTAACAAAATGTATACCAGTTCAAACTCCAAATTATAAAATAAACTTACCATTAAAAACATACAAGACTAACAAAAACCAGAGACTCCTGACTTGACGTCAAGGTAATCATACCAAGAGACACATCCAATATGCAAATGTCAAGAGTCATAGTCTGGTCTAGAGATCCTTGTAAAAAAAACAAAGCGGATTTTGATAAAAGGGTCATGGTGGTACACAAAACTAACAATATATATTATGTATCTAATATATCTTAGAAGATGTGGTACGAGTGCCAATCATACAGTTAATTCTCCATTTAATTCAAACAAAATATACAAGTTTTACATTGAGGGCAAAGGTCAAGCTTACATGAAGTTTCTCGTGCCAATAGACTCATCAACTTATGACAATACATCTACATGCCACATATTCAGAAGCAAGGTCAATTGAAAATTATAGTTTGAGGTCAAGGTAATATACCGAGGAACACACTGCAACATGATGACACACATGTATATGCATACATGTAGGTCAGGAGTCAAAAAGTCAAAGTCTGATCAAATGTTCCATGTAAAAAATACACAGAACAGTCTTGCACGAAAGCTCATCATGGTACACGTAACAATGTCTTATGTCATGATTCACTACACATGCAAAATATAGAAAACCTAGCGCAGAGACAGAAACACAAGACATATAACTAAACTCAATTGAATGGTACTTGAATTGCAGGTCACTACAATTGCCTTCAACAAAGAATATAAACTCTCGCAACAATTTATTATACAATGCAAAGTTAACCCCGTCTTTTACTAAAGTTTGAGCAGGATTCTTTGCAACGATCATCTTAACACATATAATTGAGAATCGAGTCGTGCAGTTATGTCAAGAAATTAAAACGGTAAGATTAGACTATAAAACAGTAAAAACTAGCCTAAGGGTTTACCATTAATTTTTAACCTAACCATATGATAGTACTATGGTAAACTGCTTTCGGGTCGATCCGGCCCCACGTCGATCCGGCCCAAGTCGATCCGTCCCACGTCGATCCGGCCCATATGTAAAGTCGATCCGGCCCCAATAAAAAATATATTTATAGGGAACAGAAATAAAGATATATAAATGATGTTATTAATAAATGTTTATGATTTTTATTATAATGTAATAGTTGTAGACTACAGTAAAAAAGAAAAATCTTCAGATGAGTATAAAACAACTAGATTGATTATGTTTTTATTACAAGTTTTCAAGATTATCGGGTATAATTATAATTAAAACAATTCAAACATCAACATTAATCAGCAGTAATTAGCAATTTCTTTCAATTGACTTTGATTCTAACAAGTCTTTCATCTTGTGTAATAACAAATAGTTACATACACAACGGTACAAGCCGATCCCCAAGCTGATACATACAAACTTTGTTTTTCTTTTAAGTTCTTAAAATTTCTCAAATTGAGAAATTTTGTTTGATTTGCCGAATCCTATCTATAAAAGAGAAGACAGAATGCTTTTATTTTTAATATCACAATGGCGTTTCCTTGTGTGGTTTGTCTCCAACATGTTAGACCTCGACAGCATGCACTTCAGTGTGAGGGATGTTCAAAGTGGCAACACCGTCTATGCAATACTGGTAAGTTTCTAATTTGCCTTTTTTCTTTAATATCATCAAACTGTAATTTTGCATATAAGTTTTTATATATGAGACAGTATACTATATAGTTTTGTTTCAAATTTCGGAATGTTAATTTGCGTGTTTTTCATGTGTAAAATGGTAAAAAGCTGAATAGAAAAAGAGTTCAATTAGTTCAAATATTTGAATTATATATTTACATCATATATTTGTATTATATGTTTGCATGAAATATTTATGTTACATTTTTGCATCATGAATTTGTATTATTTTCATTCTACATTATAAAGACAGATTTTTATTATCCTTTATTTCATTTATAGGAGTATCTCAACTGGAATACAGACGCATGGTAAATGCAGAAATAGATGTAATCTTCAGGTGCATCGAGTGTATGCCAGCTGAGCCAGATGTAGCTCCTGAACCAGAACCTGAACCTGAAGCTGAACCTGAAGCAGCACCTGAACATGAACCAGAAGCTGTAAGTTAATAGAATTGTGTTAGAAAATACTACTAAAATATATATATTGTATTTAAGTAAACTATTCTCCATGAAAAGAATTTTTTTTAACATCTTTATTAGTAATATTATTTAATCGCATGTAGCAAGGAAATAATTTAATTATTATTATTATTTGATAATGAATCCTAAATGTGTTAAAATTGTGAAATTAAGTGGGGTTGTATGTTTTATTAGTTATTGATATATATAATGATTCAATCACATCTATCAAGGTGATAATTCAATAATATCTAATTAACTAAAAAATAAATTAATGTGTAATTTAATAAAACAATAGTCTTATGTTCATTTGTGTTCATTTTATAGGTTATACCAGACCAGTCCTTCAATATTTCATTGGCTATTGAAGAAGTAGAAGAAATAGTAGAAAGGTAAGTTTCTTAAAGATAAGATTCGAAAGATGTGAAAGACTATGCTAATGATTAAAACAAATATTCATCCTTTGTCCAAATATTAATTAACGTTTGTTGAACCAGATTGATTACTTAATCTAATTATACCAATTGTCTTTTATAATATACTAAGTATTTGTGTTTCGTTTGCTCTGTTTTGCTATGTATTAATATGTTTGTATATATTAACACTGTGCGGGACAAATTTGCCATTCCGGTATCGGCAAATCTGACTTTGTCGGTTTACAAGATATCAAAAAAAAAAATTGCCCAGTGATAGATTATTGAAAAACTGAAAAAATGCCATATGTCCCAACTTGTCACTGTTGTCACTCTTGTCACTGCAGCTGATTAAAAGTACATTTCCCATGGGAAATTTGATAATTCCCATGGGAATATTAGAATTTCCCATGGGAACATTGGAAGTTCCCATGGGAAAAAATACTTTTCCCATGGGAAGTTTAGAGTTCCCATAGGAACTTTAAAGTTCCCATGGGAAAAGATGAATACAAAAAGTTCCCATGGGAATTAATTCTTCCCATGGGAACAAATTTTCTTCCCATGGGAACAATTTTTCTTCCCATGGGAACAATATTTCTTCCCATGGGAACAAATCTTCTTCCCATGGGAACAATTTTTCTTCCCATGGGAACAATTTTTTTTCACATAGGAACAATTTTTCTTCCCATGGGAACATACTATATTACAATATATTACAATACAAACATTATTTTCCATTTGAATTTTTTTCTTCAGAAAAATTACAATTTGTTGCAAATACTGGATATATGAGAATAAAAGAGAATATACTTCTGCCTTAGCTGGATGGAAAGCTGTAGGGCATAACACATTTTTGGAACCTTGTAAAACATCTCAGAAAAGTAGATTTGTCTCCGGGACAAGTTTGCAATTCCGCTGAGTGCAAAAGTTGTTCACCTTAATTTTTGGAGTTACGTCAAAATGAAGTTGATAACTTGGTTGGTATTGGTTCCCTGATATTTGTCCTAAAAATTTTTGGCTCTAGCACCACTGTTAAAAAAGTTATGCCCCTTTTTTCAACAATTTCCTTAGAGGAATAGTTGTTTTCCTCAAGGGAAATCAAATTTCCCTAAAGGAAAAAGATTTTTTCTCAAAGGGAAATTGTTTTTTCCTCAAGGGAAATTGTTTATTCAAGGGAAAAAGATTTCCTTCAAGACAACAAATTTCCTCTAAGGAAATCATTGTTCTTCAAATTTCCTCTAAGGAAATTTCTGAACATCAAATTTCCCTTATTTGTTCTTGTTAAACATTTCTTCTCTATACCATGTATACAAACAGTATGAATATAATTATTACAAGACTGTATAGTTGATGCAAATATTGAATATTCAAAACTTTCATAAATGTTTGACTCAACATTTTAATGACATTGAAAATTGATAAAGTCTGACTGTTTAGATCTAGGTATTGTTCATACTTTTTATAAAATTTAACTATGATTTATAAAAAAAAATTGTAGCAAATGATTCTGTTTTCTTTGTAATTGTTTCAATGCAATACATTAATAAGCAACCAATTTGAATGTCATACCATTTGTGATGTTCTAAAGAATTTGTTTATATATTTGCAGATTAAATAATAAAATATACACTTTTCGTGTTATTTTAAATTAAAATTGTCTTCTGTTTCAGCTTGTGTACAGTTATTCAATCCACTACGTAAGAATTCAGTGAATACATTATTCCATTCACTTAACATTTTCCTTCAATTCTAAGAGAAAACATTTTTGCAAATTGTTCTTCAATGATCTTCTTCCGTATATTTGATATGAGGGAGCGATGTAAATGAGTGGATAAAACTGGTGTTCCTTTTTTCAACATAAAATAGTATTTGTTCTGCATTCTCCTTTCTTTCGAATAATATATATAATATGTTGTTGCTTTTATGCAATAGTGTTTTTGTGTATCTATGATAGAACTCCATTTTGTTTATGGGCATTATCATGTGATAATGATGAAATTTCCTGTTTCTTTTTTGCAGGAAAGCACACATTCCAGTTCAAATTAATCCAATTATGCACTTTGTAAATAAATTTCAACTTTAAGTTTCCTCTTCAGTAATGACCTATTGATCATGAAAACCAAGATGTCTGATCACCTATAAATACACAAAATAAACAAATAAAATGTTATAAATGGAGAGAGAAACAGCAATAAATGTTTTTCATATGTATCTTTCTTTATTAAAATTCATTAAGTAAAGTTGAACCTTGGGAAAAATAATTAGCTGTGATGTAGACTAGAAAGTATAAAACGCAAAATAAAGTATTCACGAAAAATTAGTTGATTTACATTAGTCCAGTCTGTGTTTGCAGGAAATTTACATCATAGGTTGCCATATTCCTATTGTGCCTGTCCAAAGTTCAGAGCCTGTAGTTTTTGTAAGTTTAGTCTGACACTAAAATTTAGTGGTTGTTGTTGTTGTTGTTTCATACCGGTTATATTTATTTTTTGTAATTTATTTTGTAATAAACTAGGCAATTAGTTTTACAGTTTGGACATGTTGGATTGTTTCAATTTTTCATCTTTGGGTCTTTTATAGCTGCCTACTTTGACTATAGGGTATGGATTTTCTCATTATTGAAGGTCGTCACAGGCCTACAATTGCTTTCTTAAAGCCATGATAGTTTTCATATTTAATATACCACATCTTTTAATTTTTATAGTAATCATGATTATCATCTTTCAAGTTCAACAACTTTAAAAAAAAAATAAAGTGGCCTTACCATTTAGGTTTAGTTTGCTTCTGCAAATTTTAAATTGCCTATCATTTCTGCTGTTTATAATTTCTCTGTATCTTCTATAGTTCTTGTCCTATACATAAAAGAGTAAAAGCTATTATTGAATGGCATCTTGCATCAATATTTTTTTTTGCTGTTTAATGTACATGATGTATATTAATGTGTGTTTAATAAGAAGAGTGCACACGCTGAAATGTCTCGCCTTCTTTTACTAATCATTGATAATATGTTGATAGTCCTAAGTATAAAGCTTTATCACAACTGTCACATAAACTTAACATTAACCAAGATAAAGACTAATGAACCATGCCAGGCAGACATATACAGCTAACAATGCTTCAATGCAACAATTATAGTTGACCTATTACTTATAGTTTAAGAAAAATAGACCAAATCACAAAAACACTGATCAATGAACCGTGAAAATGAGATCAAGGTCAAATAAAACCTGCGCCACTGACCATGCTGACATATAGATCATAAAATATTTCTATACACCAAATACAGTTGACCTATGGCTTATAGTATTTAATAGATAAAGACCAAAACTCAAAAACTTAACTTTGACCACTGAACCATGAAAATGAGGTCAAGGTCAGATGACATCATCCCACTAGACATGTACACCTAAATACAATCATTTCATACAACAAATATAGTAGACCTATTGCATAAAGTATGAGAAAAACAGACCAAAACACAAAAACTTAACTATAACCACTGAACCATGAAAATTGTCATAAATAGCATAGACACCTCTTAGTTTTGAGAACAACATGCGTTAATTGTGCAAGTATAATCATTGATAAATCATGCACAGGATTGACTTTTTAAAAAAAAGCCTATACATTGTTGTATATTGAAATTTTCTGAAAATATTGCATGCATTTATTAATATGACCAATTTCAAGAAATGCGCAAAGATGTGAGATGATTTATATAATTGTAATTTCAGGAGGCCTTTGTGACCTTTGTATGATTTTTATTTTAGTTTCTTTTTTTATATCGAAGAGTTTAATATGACGTCCATTATCACTCAACTAGTATCTGAGTATACATTTTTGTTTAATGGCAAGCTAAAGCATGCCTCACAGGCAGGGATCCAGGAGGGTCTGAGGGTTGGACATGTTGGAACCCCCTTTCTTCATTGTTCTTTATTGGACGATCAATGCATTTGAATTTTAAAATTAACAACATTCGAACGTAAATATATTTCAAAACTAAGATGCTGCAATGTAAAATCCCAGTAGAGCTGGGAAGATGGTAATAAGTCATTCCAAAAGAAAAAAGGACATGCAATCTGTGTTTAACTGCAATTGGCAATGAATTCCATTATTTATTTGAATGCAATTCTTTATTAGTTAAAAAATATCAGAAATCAGCATATTCCAGAGTACTATGTGAAATATCAGAATTAAGCAAAAATGAAAGGACTAACTGTCATTGACAAATATTAACTTATTACTTAAAAATGTGTCTATATATAATTCATTTCAAAGTTAACTAAAATATTATAATGTTAAAATATTATAATATAAAGTAATTTTCCATATATTTTATTTCTAAGTTGTTTTATTTATTTTTCTAATTGCATGTGATTGTATTTGGTAATTTACCTCTTAATTGTTTCACATGTCAATGTGACGGAGTGTTTTTCAAATAAAGCAGATTGTATTGTATTGTATTGAATGGGTACATGTAGTTGGACCCCCCCCCCCCCCATTTGTCTTTGGTTAGGAACACCTCCTCGGGTTGTGGGATTTTCTCGTTGCATTGAAGACCCATTGGTGCCCTTTGGCTGTTATCTGCTCTTTGGTCTTTTGATACATTCCCCATTTACATTTCGATTTTATATTCAGTTCTATTATAAGTATTAGACTTCTTGTTGATTTGGTTTCACATTTCGGCTTCGTCAGAGGAAAGCGTTCCAGAAATAAAATAGCCTTGCAAGACGTCATAATTATTTGGACTAGATTTGCACCACCATCAACATTGTAAAGCTTGTCTCACTGTGGAAGAAATGAGTTTGGCGCGTTTACAAAAATACAATTGTCTGTGCTGACAGGGGAGTGTGTGTGCATACCATTATTAAATTTTCTAAACCTTCTTTTTCAACATTTTGTGCATTTCTTGGTAATATACTGTCAGACCTCGAATGCTGCTTTACAAAAACGATCAACTTACAAGTAATGTAGGGGAAGGAAACTAGCTAAAAAGACCAAAAATAAGCCACAACTAATGGGGTCTCATTTGGGGGTTCTGTTCACGTATCTCGCTTTATAGTTACTATTTATTTTTTTTAGATTCCCGCATCCCGCTTACACTATGTAAGTAAACAATTCTAATATTTTTGTAATTTCCTATGTCCCGCTAAACTTCATTTCCAGTTTTCACGGCACAAAATTTTGACTATTAGTGACACTAAGTACTGTGGTATTTTACCAATAGTAAGGCCATATATTTCGGTGTGTAGAAATACCGCAAAGGAATTCTTAATGGCGCTGACTAAGAAGAAAGTTTTTGCATTAAGCAGAGGCGGATCCAGGGGGTGGTCACCCGGTGCCGGTGACCACCCCTTGGGTTTGCAAAAATGGTGCACCATGTACCAAAAAATGGTGCACATTGAACATTTTGAAAAATAAATTCGTCGATCAAATCAATTTGTTTATCGTAATCACCAGTCATAAAGTTAAATACATGTACCTTGACAGGTATGTTTATACAATGAACATGTAATCAACAATCGCTAGTTACTTGGTCGATTTCTTTGATGTTAATGTTTAAAAATGAAAACAGTCCACAATCTTAAATGTTTTTAGCAGGTACTTTTTTTACATTACGTTTATCTGAATTTTTAAAGTGTGTATAATAACTTTTCTCGACCAATGATATTTTTTTTACAATGATGCCAAAATTCAAAAATAATTTTAAAGTCACATAAATATTCTATATTGAATGAATACCCCCGTTCCATCATCTGTTTGTCTAAAAGTTTCGTTCATTCCAATTTTTTAGTAACTTATACCCTCTTTCCTTCAGGAAACGCCACAAATCAGCCCCCTTTGAAGTACCGACGACTTGAAATGGACCTAGCATTGATACGAATAAAAGTGATCAGATTAAAGAAACAACCTCCAACTTACATATAAGTACAAACGACATTGGTTTTGTAAAACAATCAACACGTAAATTAACAAACAAAGAGAAATTTAATTTAATAAGAAATCATTTCCAACCTGGAATAAAATATAACTTTCCTATAAAAAATATGCAGGAAAGAACAAACTGTCTCAGCTGAATTGGCTAAATCGCTATGATGGGCTAGTGTACTCACCTTCACAAGAAGGAGCTTACTGCATATACTGTGCTCTGTTTGAGGTTGATAGTTTGGGAACATTATCATGCAACCCATTAACAGATATGGCACATGCAAGTACAAGACTTAACTAGCATTTCGGCCATGATGAGAAATCATGCAAAAAAAGTCATACTGAAGCTAGAGCAAACGCTCAACTTTTTCTTGACAACATTAAGCAAAGGACTACTGATATTAATAAGGACACTAAAACGATGTTTTAAGATCACAGAGAATATGGATATATAGGAGGATATATGATTAAATACCTCATATCTGTAAAGTTAGGTATCAATAGATATTGTAATTTTGAAGTTAAATGACTTTTTAATCAACGCGTGCCACTCGGCACGTGACCAACGGCTTATTGCAAATTCACTAATCATCTTTTTTTAACCATGTTTCACATAAAAATAACACATCATAACTATTTATTAAGTTCAAGAAATCACTGTCATCATAACAAGACTCTAAGCCATTAATGTTCCATGATAAATATTTTAAAGTGTATGCATGTTCTCTGGGTAACCGCTAAGGTTTATATTCCTGGCCGCCAACATGAATTTTGTCCCTGACAAAGTAGGCTTTTACATTTTGGTCTCTGAGTTCTTTCATGAGTGGTAGTAGTTCTTTCCTGCGTTGTTGAACATCTGTTGGTAACTGTTCCGATATTCCAAACGACGAATTTTTCAATGTTTTAGCGTTTTTTCGCACTAGTTCACGGTGTACATATGAAGAGAATTTGGCTAATATTGGTCTGGTCTTCCCGCCTTTTCTACCAATAAAACATGATTAAAACATGTTTTTTGTACTGCCTCTTATTAACAGAAACTAAAATCTCATTAAAAATGAAAAATCAGAATATATTTTAATATAAAATTTGTAGAACAGAAGTTAAATATCCCATAAAACATCATGAATCATTATACATGCAGAGACCAAAGCAGCAAAGATATAGTCAATAGAATCTATTTGCATTTGCCTATGTTCTATCCTTATAAAACCTTGCTGTGGGGCATGGTCTCTGACATCAGAAAAATGAATGAAGTATTGGCAACTGGACGTTGTAGCAACCAAATATAAATTCTCACTTTTCCGTGAAGTGTTCACAATTATTTGTCTTTTTAAAATTAAAAGGATTAAAAATTCCCAAACTGAAAAGAGTTGAAAATACTTTATTTCTTTAGAAGTAAAAATTATAACAGACAGAATAAATACGGCAGAAACAAACAATGGGAAAAAAATAGAGAACAATTTGAAATACCATATATACATGTTTAAACAGTATACTAGCAGATTATGAACGGGTCAAGGTTGAGCGAATGTGAATTTCTACCTATTACACTATTTTAAAAGGTGACAATCACTTTTTTGAGGCACGTGTCGAATACACATTAACTTTCTAATTAAAAAAGGTATAATTGTAAAATTTAAAATTATGAATTTTTACAAAGTCTATTTTTATATGCCATGTCCTTTGTAACAGTTGTATCATTCCATCAGGTCCTTAGTGCACAATTTTGTTCTTAGTGCACTAAGGAGGTCCTTTGCGGTATTACTACGGACCCCATATATTTGAAGCTGTTCAAAATACTGTACATTATAGGTACGTGTATCAGATTGAACAATAATTGTCATATATATAAAAAGAATAAGTAATCTGGTATGAAATATGTCCACTGGAACGACCGTGCAAGTGCTATATATATATTATAGCCTGTCAAGGTCGTTAAAAACTTCCATTTGTTGTTGTCCACTGAAAATAAGCTCTTGAATACACGAATCCCCGTTTTATTAATGCCAAATATTTTTGTTAGTATTTCTTATTCTTTTTCTTATGATTTTATCACATTTTTTTTGTGAAATTTTCTGTGTGGTTGAACATGAAATTGCCTCCGATGCTACAAAGAAAATTTGTTTAATGTCAAATGTTGGAATATATGCTAAGTATTACACGTGGACAGGATGTTCCCCAAGAAATTAGTTATACATACCCCGAGGGTACACGCTAGTGTCATATGGAAAATTACTGGGTCACCTGTAAGATGGTAATCAGCCATGCAACTAATCAGGTTACTTAGCTGACCATGTCACTTCAATTTAAAGTTTATCGGTAGATCAAAATGATAAATTCGTTTTAATTAAACATTTCAGATCTAAAGGATTTATCATTATAATGAAGTGAAATAATTAAACCATATCGTATTATTTCTCAAAAGATTATTTATTTTCATATTTTTTTTTATCTATGCCGGGAAAGAATTGAAAACTATATTTATAATTTTTAAATTTATTTTATAAAAAATCCGTGTAGGTCTCATGAAATGGAACCCACGCATGCCTACTTAATATTTATAAAGGAGTAGTTTCAGTAAGACCCCTTTTCGGCCCCAAAATATAGCAGTTTTACTAAATTGTATAGAACTAGAACCGAACACCTGTTTTGGGATATATATACATATAGTTAATTTACCGTAAATAACCGCGAGAAAATGAATAATACACAAGTTGATAATTGTCTCTTCTCTGCTTATTAATTTGCATGCAATATTTTCTCTGATTTACTTGTGAGATCACCGACACTAATAATAATTACCTAAAAAAAATAGGTGCTCCGTACTGGGAAGATCATATCGGATCCTATCAATTTATTGGTTCCTTTCCCCCCAATTAAATGAGTCTACACGTCTCCTTAGAAAAAATGCCTTGCAATGCGTCTGGACTACTAAGTACTTCCATATAATTTCGAAAACAGATAATAATCTTTTTCACTGGATGAGATTGGGCTGACGGATTTTTAAATTGAAATGTATTAATTTTTATTAATATAGCACAAGTTTTACAAGGCAAGATTATTCACCCTTTTCGCCCTACAAATCAAATGGTTGCCTCCTTACACCTACACGAGCTAAAACATATACATATGAACATTTGATATCATTTATTTTGTGTGACAACTCTTCACCAATGACCTGAGTGAAAGGTTGATATGGGCAGATCCAGAAATTTCCATTTTTTTTTTTTTAAATTGGGGGGGGGGGGGGGGGGGGGGGGCAGAGGGGGATGCTTGCTCCAGTCATGCTTCAATGATTCCCTATATAATCAAAAAAATATTTCACACCAAAAAGGGGGGCGGGGCTTTCTCCTTAATAAGAAATCTCTGTTTTCAGGCATAGGCTCATATAAATTTGCCTTTTGAAGAACTGAAATAAATATGAAACGGCTAATGAGTTTTCAGATGCTTTACATTAAAATACATCATGTACATACATGTGACATACACAATTATATATAAATGTAGAATCAAATCTTGATAAATGTATGTAGTTGAAATTGTTAGCTTTAAACATTAAAAAAATGAACTCCCAAAGTTTAAACACAATTAAGAATGACCATGTACATGATGTAGTCTGTAATGTATGCCATTGCCATGAAGCTAGATCATTGTAGGTAAACTGTCATCTATTCCCTTAAATCTTTGTCCCCAGTCACTCCAAGTTTGATTTAAATTTATAGTCAAGTATATATCTACTCTATTAGGTCTCTAGTTTGGATAGTGTATAACTTGCAAATTAAAATCATACTCCTTCCAAATTTCTTTCTTTAAAATATTATGGATGAAATAGCAAGTAAAGGATGAAATTAAATTGGATGAAATGTGTTAATTTTTTTTGGTAAAGTCATGAAAGTAGTATGTCTGAAGTTGTCAAACTTAATTATAGACCCTTCGGGGGCGGATCCAGTCATTTTAAAAAGGGGTTTCCTAACCCAGGACAAAAAGGGGGGGGGATAATTACATGTCCCCATTCAAATGCATTGATAGTTCAAAAAAGGGGGGTCTTTGACACATTCCCCATTCCCATTCTCAATTTATCATGTAGTCGTCGTAGTCCAAAGACACTTGGTTTTCCCATAATTACTTTTAGTATAAGTTAACAGAAATCTATGAAACTCAAACACAGGGTTTGTGACCAGAGTTTTTGTCCAGAGTTTAGGAATTACATGAATTAGGGGCCAAAAGGGGCCAATATTAAACTTTTGTTTGATTTTATAGAAAATTGAATTATTGGGGTTCTTTGATATATATATATATATTCCAAATCTAACTGTGTATTTAGATTCCTAGTTTTTTGGTCCTGTTTAAATTGGTCTATCTTAAGGTTCAAAGGGTCCAAAATTAAACTTATTTTGATTTTAATAATATTTAAATTCTTGGTGTTCTTTAATCATGTTAATATGCTGAATCTGAATATTTACTTAGATTTTTAGTATGGGCCCAAATTTCAAGTTGGTCCAAATTGGGGTCTAATATTTTACTTTGTTTGATTTAAAAAAAAAAAATATATGGGGTTCTTTGATATGCTGAATCTAACCATTCATTTAGATTTTTGATATTTTGGCCCGTTATCAAATTGGTCCACATTGAGATCTAAAGGGTCCAAAAATGAACTTTATTTGATTTCATCAAATAATGAATTATTTGGGTTCTTTGATCATGTTGATATGCTGCATCTAACCATGTATTAAGATTTTGAATATTGGACCATTTTAGAGGTTAATTGTCAATTTAAAATTTTTAAGTACTTGGACCACATTCATTCAATGTCAGAAACCTATGCTGCATCAACTATTGAATCACAATCCAAATTTACAATTCAGAGTTGTATCCATAAAATTGAGAATGGAAATGGGGAATTTGTCCAAAAGACAACAACCCGACCAAATAAAAAAACAACAGCAGAAGGTCACCAACAGGTCTTCAATGTAGCGAGAAATTCCTGCACCCGGAAGCGTCCTTCAGCTGGCCCCTAAACAAATATATACTATTTCAGTGATAATGAACGCCATACTAATTTCCAAAGTGTACACAAGAAACTAAAATTAAAATAAAACAAGACTAACAAAGGCCAGAGGCTCCTGACTTGGGACAGGCGCAAAATGCGGCGGGGTTAAACATGTTTGTGAGATCTCAACCTCCCCCTTTACCTCTAACCAATGTAGAAAAGTTTGAATTGAATGTTGTGTCCATACTTGCTCCAACTGTTCAGGGTTTAAAGTGTACGTTTGTATCAAGCTGAGCCATGCATAGCATTCGTATTGGTTATTTATATATTAATTTGAAATTTTGACGAGTGAGACACATACAGATTATACTGTAAACAATATTTCAGAGTTTAACGTAGTCAAGCAAAACAAATCATAGAAGAATAGTTGAATCATGTTTTTGTTGTCCAATGAAAAATTAGTACGAACACCAAGAAAAAGTATGGGAATGTTTGTTTTTTAAACTATTGACCAGTGTGAAAGTCTTTGAAAGTCATGACTGACAAAAAGTTTGTGAAATGAAATAGCACAAATATTCCATTCTTATAAAATATTATTGTATATAAAGAAAATACTGATGTTTAATAATAGTTTTTACCCTTTTTATGTTTTATAGGACAAGAAATATAGAAAAATAATGAAAAATATAAACAGTTTCAATAGAAATGAGCAACAAAACAAGATAAACAGAATACAACAAGGCCTAAATGGTAAGACCACTTCTATATACTGTAAATTCAGAAATTATTGCTTGCATTTATTATTGTGATTTTTCAGGGAATGGACAACTTATTTTGATTACAAAAAAAATCTGCATCAATTATATATACATGATATATATATGTTTCTGTTATCAAAATATGATTTCTTATTTTTGCGATACTCACCCAGTCACATTAATCGCATTACTAAAAACCTCTGGATAATTTCTAAATTACAGTAATAAACATGATAAAAGTAATTGCCTTTGAATGATGACTCTTATAAAAATAAGAAGATGTGGTATGGTAAATGAGTGACTTATCCACCAGAGTTCAAAGAAGTGGATGCAAGAAATTAAAGGCCAATGATGGGCTGGCCTTCAATAATGAGACAACACTTCCTTTATAGGTCAGCCAATAAAGATCCCAACATGAAAAGATTTAAACAATCCAATTTAGTTCAACATGTTCAAAAACAATAACAATTAATAAAAAAATATCATGTCAGTGAGCACTCAACCTCTTACCTGACCATAATATAGGACATTTGTTTCAAATAACACAACATATGAACATTCTATAACAACTTTTGCAAGTGGCTAAACTTTAAATATCACTGCAAGGCACTAAACAACGAATATTAAATCTTGGACACAAAGCACTGAAATTAGAGAACTCATATAAAGCATGACAAGTAAGAATATCAAATGAAAGTTTCTCAAATGTTAAAGTCATATGAAACGAGTGAGTGATGAAAAATAAAGTTTGTCCAACTTTTGAACCAATGCATGTATACATCATAAACTTAGTCCTCTGTGCACGATTTTATCATTATTTTCACAAGTATATCATATAAATCGTCAATTTTTTTTTCTCTCTGTTTGTTATGATTTAACAAATAATGCTGCTAATTAAATGCCGTGTTTTGAAGCTGAGTTTTACCGATTGTCACCTTATAGTAAACAAATCACAAAAAGCATGTGTTTAACATGTATAATCAGCTATTTGTTTATTTCAATGACAGATCCATGCGCATTGTGGTCACCGGATTTTTACAAGGAGGGTTACGCTCGGGTCACTATGTATATCGAAATTATGTATCGGTGAATTGCTTCCTGGAAGCAAGCAATTAAAAATAAGTAAACTTCTTCTAAATGTGGACAGATTAAAGAATTTTCCTCAGAAAAAAGTATATGTACTTAAGTTGCATAATGAAAACTATCCATTTAGTTATAAAAAACATAATTATTATACATATTTTTTTTTTATTTGAGGTTTCTTATGACTTTAATTCAAACATGATAAAATAAGCTTATTTATATTGCTGTTTTTTTCTCCATTTATCATGTTTATAACTTTTTTTTTATTTTGTGTATTTATAGGTCAGATATCTTGGTTTTTATGATCATCGTCAGGTCCTGCAAGTCTATACTGAAGAGGAAACTTATTTGTTAATACTTTTCTACATAATGTGCTAATTGGATTAATTAATGTGAAATGAACACAATTGTGTGTTTAATAGAAAAAATTCTACAAAATTGCTATAAACAAAATGGAGTACTATCAAAGATGCACAAGAACACAATGGTGTAAAATGTAACAACCTACATATTCACTGATGGATTATGGAGAAATTAAGAAAAAAAAAAGTATCTTTGTCATGTTTGTTGTCGAAATAAACACATGCGTTATCCATTCATGTACATAATATCCATTCATGTACATAATATTATGTACATGGCTCTCCATCATATCAAATATACAGAGAAGATGTTTGAAGAACAAGTTGCCAAAATTTATTCAACCAATTGAAGGAAGATGTCTTGTGGATGGAATTATTTATGCACTGAACTGTTATGTAGGGGGTAGAATAAATATACACAACAGCTGAAACAGAAGACAAGTTAATTTGACATGAAAAGTGTTTATTTTATATAATCTTTTGTATCAACATGATCAATAATTCAGTCTAGGAGAAAATATATTTATACTGTTTGTCAATGTTTGTACTGTCGTTTGTGTACTGTTATGAAATTTTTATAGAGGAAAAACATTTCCTTAAGGGAAATTTGATGTTCAGAAATTTCCTTAGAGGAAATTTGAAGAACAATGATTTCCTTAGAGGAAATTTCCTCAAAGGAAAATTTGAAGCGGCAAATTTCCTCAAAAGAAAAAGAATTTCCTCAAAGGAAATAATTATGCAGCAAATTTCCTAAGGGAAATCTTTTTCCCTTGAGGAAAACTCTTTTTCCTCTGAGGAAATTGTTGAAAAAAGGGGCATAACTTTTTCAACAGTGGTGCTAAAGCCAAACATTTTTAGGACAAATATCAGAGAACCAATACCAATCATTGAAGTTATCAACTTCATTTTGACTTAAACTCCAAAAATTAAGGTGACAACTTTTGCACTCTGACAGCGGAATAGCAAACTTGTCCTGGATACTGTTAATATTCTTATACAAGACCTGTTTATTTTCTCTTGCTTATGACCTTAGATATATTATTAATGCTGTATGTTTATGCTTATGACCTTAGATATTATTGCTGTATGTTTATGCTTATGAAATTAGATATATTATTGCTGCATGTTTATACTTTTGACCTTAGATACATTATTGCTGTATGCTGATTGTCACTTGCTTATGACCTTAGATATATATATTATTGCTGCATGTTTTTTTTTAAATGCTTATGACCTTAGATATATTATTGCTGTTTGTTGATTGTCACTTGCTTATGACCTTAGATATATTATTGCTGCATGTTTATGCTTATGACCTTAGATATACTATTGCTGTATGTTGATTGTCTTTTGCTTATGACCTTAGATATACAATGTATAATATTGCTGCATGTTTATGCTTATGACCTTAGATATATTATTGCTGCATGTTTATGCTTATGACCTTAGATATACTATTGCTGTATGTTGATTGTCTTTTGCTTATGACCTTAGATATACAATGTATAATATTGCTGCATGTTTATGCTTATGACCTTAGATATATTATTGCTGCATGTTTATGCTTATGAACTTAGATATACTATTGCTGTATGTTGATTGTCTTTTGCTTATGACCTTAGATATACAATGTATAATATTGCTGCATGTTTATGCTTATGACCTAAGATATATTATTGCTGCATGTTTATGCTTATGACCTTAGATATACTATTGCTGTATGTTGATTGTCTTTTGCTTATGACCTTAGATATACAATGTATAATATTGCTGCATGTTTATGCTTATGACCTTAGATATATTTATTTATTGCTGTATGTTTATTGTCACTTGCTTATGACCTTAGATATATTATTCATGTTATTTGTGCAGGTTTATTGACACTTGCTTAAGTTATTTTATTGCTGTTTGTTTTACTTTCTGTTTTTGTTTCACACATTTTACTTGATGGTGTTATCTCAGTGAAAGATGAAATATTAAAACACAAGTGCCTTATTTGTTATACCAATTGTAATGTTTTGTCTTTTTGAAAATGATATTCTCAAATGTACATAACTCAAATTAAGAAGTGTTGAAATTAAGTAAGGATATGGTATGTGATTGCCAATGAGACAACTAAAAACCAGAGATAAAGGTATTTTCAGCCAGTGACTGAACAGCCGTCAACAATGAGCAAGACCTATCAACATTTAAATGTCTGCATGAAAAAAATACAAAAACATTCAAATGGATAAACATAAGACACTGTGTGCAATGGTGTGAAAGCTATATATGCAAAACTATATACTGAAAATTCAGAAATTATTGCTAGCAATTGTAAGTGCGATTTTTCTCAATTTCATCATTTTTTTGTGTGCAAAATTTAGAATAATCCTGTTTAGTTCATAAAAAATTTCAATATGCAAGTGTATATTATTGTGATTATAACCCTGTCACTATTTTCACAATAATAAAAACAGCAATAATTTCTGAATTTATAGTAGTTAAATTTTTGACACATAGTGATTTACTTTCAATTGAGCATGCCAAGACAAAAATCGTAGAACACACAATTATATGTTTCTACAATTAAGATTCAAAGAAATATTTGTACCCAAATAACTTAGTCCGTTTTGTGAAATTGCTTCACTCATGCAATGAGAGGATTTTTTATGTTTTCTTTTTAGTTATATCACTTCCCATGTGAACAATTATTGTTCCCATGGGAAAACATATTGTTCCCAAGGGAAAAATTATTGTTCCCATGGGAAAAATTATTGTTCCCATGGGAAAAAATATTGTTCCCATGGGAAAAGTATTTTCCCATGGGAAGAAAAGGAGTTCCCTTGGGAAGAAAAATTCCCTTGGGAAATTTAAAGTTTCCCTTGGGAAATTTAGAACTTCCCATGGGAACAAACAATTTACTTATGTTCCCATGGGAACTTTAAAGTTCCTATGGGAACTCTAAACTTCCCATGGGAAAAGTAATTTTTCCCATGGGAACTTTCAATGTTCCCATGGGAAATTCTAATATTCCCATGGGAATTATCAAATTTCCCATGGGAAATGTACTTTTAATCAGCTGCAGTGACAAGGGTGACAACAGTGACAAGTTGGGACATATGGCATTTTTTTAATTTTTCAATAATCTATCACTGGGCAAAATTTTTTTTTGATATCTTGTAAACCGACAAAGTCAGATTTGCCGATACCGGAATGGCAAATTTGTCCCGCACAGTGTTTATTGTACGCAAGTATGGGTCTGAGGTTATGAATAAAATCTTGAAATCTTGATAATCCAAATATTCAAAAACATTTATTCGATATACAAACTAATTATGATATTCAATTGTGATCCAGGTCTTACCAAGAAGACTGTAGTCAGAGCAAAGGTATATAACAACACATCAATATAATGGTTACTATAATCATCCATATGAGGCGAACTTATGGAAACACATGATACAGTCATGAAATTGAATATTTGAAATAGTATGACCAGAAAAATACAAGACAGAGTTGTAAACTAAAGAAACTAATGTTACATATCGAATTTTTAATCCCAATGTACAAATTAGGAACCGTAGTTTTCATTCAATTTATTTATCTAAAATGTACGCTTGGGTTAAACAATGGAAATTAACACTGTATATTTATATAAACGGTCAATCTTGTAAATGAATAAATAAATTGTTGAATAAGTAAATAAATACAGAAAAGAAAAGAAAAAGAATTGTTGATATTACAATATCTATTTTAATAATTTCATATCAGATTTTGTATTGATCATATTTTAATCGTCATATGTATTTATAGACACAATGTTATTCACAACCAATAGGAATCATTTAGGCAATAATCTTTAATATATGCAAGTAAATAATATCAATTTGAATATAAAAATATTTAAAATTGTAGTAATTATTTTTTACAATAAAGCCATAGGCTTCACCAAATGTGAGATACACTACATACATTGAATAAAAGCACCGAAAGGTACACCAAATAGGGCACAAACACAGTAAATGGAACACTCAAGAACATACAAAGTCGAATTAAATGGGCAGAAGTTCAACACTGGACTGGCGTTGGTCATCATTATGAAACCTTCTGTGAAGTGTTTCAAGTCTGTCATCTATTTCAATGTGTGATCTTTTTCACGTTATTAAAACTTAAATCGTAATTCACTAAAATTTCCAAAAAGAATTGATTTCTTTTTTAGATTTAATAAACATAGATGAAATATAAGAATATTTAGGGACTTATAAAATAACTTTGTAGATTCACCGTATACAATTTAAAGGTAAACATATCTTTCAGTTATCAAATATTCACTGTTCATGATATAAATCTAAAAATACATCTCAATAATCAAGATCAAAGTATCATTGTAAGGTAAGTTTACACATTTTCTCCTCATTAATCCATTGCTCAGTTACCACATAAAGTTTTTATTTAATTTTTTTTTCCAATATAACATTTGACGATGTTCAGAGTGTAATTGATTTTGATTTTTTCTATAATATTACAGCACTGGAACTAAAGGTTTTGCATAGATATAAGAAGATGTGAGAGCCAATGAGACAATCCTCCATCCAAGTCACAATTTGTAAAAGTAAATCATTATATGTCAAATTTGGGTCTTCAACACGGTGCTTTAGCTCACACCAAGCCTCTGAGCAATGAACATCAAACTAAAAATGTATAAATTAAGGGCCCCAAAAATGACTAATGTGAAATCATTCAAACGGGAAAAACAGCAGTTTAATCCTTATAAAAGAACGTGAAACGAGAAACACTTATGAACCACATCAACAAACGAGAACTACTGAATTTCTTATTCTTTACTTATGACAGGTACAAACAAATTCATGTATACATGTATATATAATTTCTTTATCAAGATAACATGGTTATTGTAAGGTAATTTAAATAACAATTTCTGGCGAACTTTGATTAGGAACGAAAACAGACATTCCACTAAGGGATATTCCGTCACCAAGTCAGGATTTGCAACCAAAATTGCAGATTATACTTATTCAATAACCCATTTCCTCCTTTTGATTCCTTGTACAGGACCAGTGTTCCACGTGCGATTCTTTGTTAATTATATAACAAACTTCAGCTTAAACCTTTCTGCAATAAGATAAATTGCGATGTGTGTAGCATAGCAAAAACAGATATTGCGGAGTAATTGATGTTGGTTTGCTCATCCGGAAACATTAATTAGGTCTCTTTTTAAATAAATGTTATAGTTGTAATAAAACAGATTCAAGCCGAATGAAGAGTGAGACAGTATCGGAGGGACAAAATTAAATACGAAATTTGCTTGTACCTAACTTCACCAAAGGATTATGACGGTCTTGAAAGGCTATTTAAGGTCAAGTTACATAAATGGGCAATGCCACAGATTTCAGTAAAATTTTGCATTCAACCCTAACTCGATTGACTACAACTGAAAAACGGAAAAAAGTACATTTTGCTCATTTATCCTTAGAAATGTTAGATTGAATTCTTTAAAATAGGTAAATATTTGTATAGAAAGCACATAAATCTTCGACAATCTTAGATAGGATCATGAAAACACGATCTTTATCAAGTGTTTATTTGATGTTCCTGTGCACTTTATTGAGGGACCTCGTGTTATCATGAATGATAAATTTTATTGTGTAATAAAGTTGATTAAGGAATATCGCCGGCAGTGTAGCCAATCAAAATAACGTACTATAAAGAAACATATTACTAATGTTATTATATATCATTAAAATAGATTAAACGTGTCAACAACATACAGATTTTTTGAAAAAAATCTATGGAGTAGAAATTATAGATAAATTGATTTTAAGACAAATTTTAGAACGTTTTTCGTCGATTGTATGTGCTTTCTATACAAAAATTCCCCATATCTAGAGACATCAATCTGTTATATTTCAGATGATAAAAGAGACAAATGCATTATTTATCGATTTTTAGTTGTAGTCCAACGAGCCAAGGTTGTTTGCCAAATTTCAGCAAAATCTGCGACATAGCCCCATTTACTGTTCCTTTACCATAAATGATTTGCCGGTGATACCTTCTTGAGTCTTACGTCACAGGAAGGCGTCACATACAACAAAATAACCTTTCAAAACGTCATAGTTATAAGGACCAGTTAGTAAAATGTTATATAACAGCAAGGAGTTAATACAGGTTCCATATTGTTAACATGCGTGTTAAGAGTTCCGATATCGTCAGATCTTTCTGAGAACTAACCAAATATAAATCAGAAATACAGTGAGCTTGAGGTAAAAGTCCATTATTAGCCATACTTATTTGAATTCATATTAACCTTTATTTTATTTATTTGGAAAAGGACCAGTTTCATTTTCTAAAATATCGCTTTGAATTTTTTCATTTTCGAAAAAAAATATATAAACTCCAAGTTTGTATAAAAATGCTAATTTAGACGATACATTAAAGACTACAAACATTACGACATTTTGGAGTGCAGTTATTGTCACAAAACGGTGTCTGAATATCATGTTCCTTTTTCGGAGCCACGAATGTCAAGAAAACTTTAGTCTCAAAATACGATCCATAATATTATGTAACCATCACTATTATAGAATCTACGAATCGAAATGTTCTGTAATCAATACTGTAAACATTGCGAAACAAATAATTTGATACCAGCACTACTAACATACTTGTATTCATAGAAACGTTTTAAATTACAATATTTATTTTGAATCAGGGGTAGCCGCCAAAATTATATATGCTTGAAACAGTGTTATGAAAAAATTGGATCACAAATTATTGAAGCATAATTAGGGAGTCATAACTGCAAAATTAATTATTTAATATGACACACAAAAGTTAGTTTGCATTACGGATTACATCACACCTATTTCTATGCAAAGTTGGTAGCTAATTAGCCAGACATATTCTAAAATAAAACAACATTATTGGCCTAGTTTCGTGTATACCCTATGTAAACCGACTGCATTATCATTTTGACAGATCAAGTTGCACAAAAGTCATCAATAGATCTGTATCATTATTTATGTCAGAATATTGTTGGAACAGAAGAACATGTAAAAACAGTCAGAATGA
The DNA here is from genome assembly GCF_963676685.1 of Mytilus edulis. Taxonomy (NCBI): domain Eukaryota; kingdom Metazoa; phylum Mollusca; class Bivalvia; order Mytilida; family Mytilidae; genus Mytilus; species Mytilus edulis. Next base: position 11,602,822 of record NC_092351.1, on the reverse strand, counting down.
TGAACAATGCCCGCGACAATTCACAGAATAACAAGAACATGACAACAATCACCAGTGGAAGTTTCGGAGAGGGACTACAGATGCGAGGTAGTGATTTAGATACTATGACGGTTTTTAATCATATTGAGGTATGTGAAGACACGCCCATGTATCATAATGCTGACAACATTTATTTTATAATGGATATGAACGACACACAGCCAGGTTTCGCTATGTTACGTCTACTGCGCACCAGTACTCAAGCTATCTTTCAAGTCTGTAATAAGATATATAATGATTTCTACTTTTCAAACCTTTTATTTAAGCACAAAATAACGAATAGCAGGATTTCGACTATACATGGGCCATGTGTATCAGATAAAAAGGGATTCTGTGACTGTGCATTCTGTTTAAAAAGTAAATTATGGATAACACCAGCAATACAATGGGTAACACGATCAAATAATGCATGGCCGTCATACGACATGAAACAGGCTATTGTAAAACATGGAGTTCTTTTTGTACCTATAGGTGTAAAAGGATCGACAAATGAAGAATTAGAATGGCGCATATAATTTTCTGTTGGAGAAAAACTTCTTTTTTGTACATTTACACATACACAATTACTATGTTATGCACTTATGAAAATCCTTCTGAAAGATGTTATAGATTTAGATATAGATTGTAAAGAATTGCTTTGTTCATATTTCATGAAAACAGTTTTGTTTTGGATATGTGAAGAATTACCTTCATCAATATGGAAACCTACAAACTTGATATACTGTTTCATGAGATGTTTCAGGAGGCTTATTTATTGTGTTGAATATGCAGTTTGTCCGCACTATTTCATTCCCGAGAATAATTTATTTGAGAATAAGATACAAGGGCATTCCCAGGAAACACTTTTAAAAAGGTTGAATATTCTAAACAGTTGTGGTTGGCAATGTATCTTGTCGTCAGATCAAATCTCGATTTTCCATGCATTGTCATTTGATATTATCCAGGAATCAAATTATTCACATTTCAATAGTATTCAACAATTATTATCCCCAATTATGTTTATAACCGACATTTTGTGGACGGCTTTCCCTTTGCACTTGGAAAAAATGATTTACAATGTATTGTCCTGTAATAGTTCGAAAGTCAAATACCTGTACATTCATAATATGTCAAAGAGCTGTATCCAAAGTGGGCAATTAGTACCATTTGATGATATGTCTGGTAATAAATCAATTTATAAACAATATACAACTTATATCAGTACTCTGCTATTAAGCACTCGTCATGATGCTGTATCTGGATGGCTGCTTTTAGCTTCGTTTTTCTACAAGCGCAAACAATACAAAACAACACTTTACATTGTCCAACATTCTCTGTTAAAATGTTCACCGGAAAAGTTTATTCAATTCATGAATTTGTCAGATATTCATTATGACCTGTTAAATTCACATTTATATGAGCCAATGACTATTGTTCAGTTGTGGAAAATTTTTCGGTTAGAATTGGTCATGTTTTCTCCAGACTCTATGTTAATTCCAAAGGAATTAGAAACGGGCAAAATGTTCTTAATACCTCCAGTAGTATATGGCCATTTCCTTCGTTTTCTATGTCATTATCATCTTAACAATAGCAGGCATTACTGGGATGCACTGGGGGATCTTCAATTAACTATAGAAGAAAACTACTTCATAGAAACTCATTCTTCAGAAGCTGTCAGTTACAATATCCTAGGCATAAGTTTTCAGTTAGTAGGAGATGAAGAATCTGCAAGACAAGCTTTTTTGCGAGCAAACTGAGTTATATGCAGAATAATATCATAATATAGAGGTCATTACCTTGTCATTAATCAGCTGAATGTGATTATTTAAGAATGTAATACTCTGTTTTGTAGTTTTAAATATATTGATGTGTAAAAACGTTTACTGAATTCTAAATATGTGCGCACTGTAAACGCTTTCACAACCCTATAAAATTACTGAAAGAAGCATACGGTATTCAATACTTATTATAACATTGTTTTGATATGACAATGAAAATACAATTTCTATAAAGTTGTTCTCTTATTTAGCTGTGCACTGTATTGTGGAAACGCGTATCATCATGCAAATTACACTTCATTTTGAAATGAAGTTTGATTTCAGAATGATGCGAGTTTGATGTTAGCCAATCATAATAACGTAACATCACATGATCAGTGAAGTGTACATGCTATGTTAATATTGTTTTGCTTATCAATATATGCATGCGACTATTCTTCTAATGTTTTTCTATATAATATCTGTAACAGTTATATTTTCTGATTAATATAATACTTTTTTGAATGTATGTTTTAATGTTTGAAAATTAAAATTTACGAGGTAGTATAAACATAATTTGTTTTCATTATTTCATTGTCTAAAAGAAGTTTCCAGTTCAAAAATGCATGTGTCTCTCCATTGCGGCTCTGAAAATAATATTTAACAATTATCTCAAATGTTCAATTACGATTCTTTAAATGATTGTCCTATATATGTCTGTTACGCAAGTAAAGTATAATAACTACTGCTGTAAGTCCAGACGACCTTCATATGTATTTGTTATGTATATGTATGTGTTTATGTATCATGTTTTTTGTTATTTTGAACAATTACTATCCTTTTAAAGGGTAAAGGTGTGGTGTTTTTCTCAGAAAATAAACTTATATCATATACGAAAAAAACAATACAATGTAACAAAAATACTGAACTCCGAGGAAAATTTACAACGGAACGTCTCTAATCAAACGGTATAATCAAAAGCTCAAACACATCAAACGACTTGGTACAGGCATTTTCATATGTAGGAAATGGTGGATTGAACCTGGTTTTATAGCTAGCTAAACCTCTCTCTTGTACGACAGTCGTATTTAATTCCATTATATTGACACCGATGCACGAACCAAACAAACAGATATAATGTTTTGTTTTCGCCATGACACATATGTAACAAAAGATGACACGCGACGTTTGATATTTTAAACACAATTTGCCAATAACAAGTTTTAGATTGGTCATAAGTCTGTGCACTACCTGTAAACATTCAAATGCGACTATCACAGATCTTCTGCCGCATAAATTAAAACCGATTAAATAATAAACTGCAAGATATAAAACAACAACATATAACAAAACCAGACCATCACGATGATTTTGACTTTGAACAAGCATAGCTAGACGCCACTCTCCAGTCAGAAAAATCGAACAGCTTAACAAGCTGATTTAAAATAAAACATACATGCTTACACTGTTATGTCGGTTGTTGTATTTTTTAGTTTCTAGAAGCAACGTCGTGTAAAGTCCTTAACTTGTGCAATACACAGGTCAATTAATATCACTTACTGCTAAAGATATAGGGTTATGCAAAAGACTGGGCAAAAAGAGAAAAGGTTGAGGTTGACACTCTTTCGGAGTAGGTAAAATGAGTGAGGTCATTGATTCAGATAAGCGTAAGTAAGCTTAAAAGGTCAATGAGCACGAAAGCTCCTTCCATCTTTAAAGACCCTCATGTCATAGAAGAGTTGTCTTGCCTCCATAACACATATGTTGTCGTTCCAGCTGACAAAACCGCAAACAATATTGTTTTTGTTTGCAAGAAACACTACATTGACTGCCTGATTAAGGAACTGGGGATAAATAACACACTTGGAAATCCCACATATACACTAATATAAAAAAGAAGATGTGGTATGATTGCCAATGAGACAACTATCCACAAAAGACCAAAATGACACAGACATTAACAACGATAGGTCACCGTACGGCCTTCAACAATGAGCAAAGCCCATACCGCATAGTCAGTTATAAAGGCCCCGATAAGACAATGTATAACAATTCAAACGAGAAAACTAACGGCCTTATTTATGTAAAAAAAATGAACGAAAATCAAATATCTAACACATAAACAAACGACAACCACTGAATTACAGGCTCCTGACTTGGGACAGGCACATACATAAATAATGTGGCGGGGTTAAACATGTTAGCGGGATCCCAACCCTCCCCCTAACCTGGGACAGTGGTATAACAGTACAACATAAGAACGAACTATAAAAATCAGTTGAAAAAGGCTTAACTCATCAGATGGACAAACATGCAAGTGGACGTGTAAGTACGCTTACGAAGCAGGATATCCTGGAAAACCACAAATCGGTTCTAATCTCCTTTTGTGTTAATCCAAAGGATGAAGACCAGGATCTTCCATCCTTATATTGGATTCCTAAGCTTCAAAAGAATCCTTATAAGGGAAGGTATATTGCGGGTTCTTCCAAGTGTTCCACTAAACCCCTTCTAAAGTTCTTAGTGCCATACTCACTGCAGTCAAAGAAGGACTTCAGAAATATTCCGAAACGACATATTCAAGAAGTGGTGTTAATTAGATGTGGATACTGAAAAATTCAAAAGAGTTATTGGTGAATTTATAATTTCAATCATTAAAACATTGTACCAACATTAAAACATTTGATTTTTCAACTCTTTATTTCACTATTTCACACACTTTAACTTAAAGCTCGACTGAAAGAACTCGTCAGCTTATGTTTCTTTAACTAAAAGGGCATTATAGACGTTTAAAATATCTAGTTTTGGGCTGGAATTCAGCTTGCTTTGTTAAAAATCACACAGAGTCAAGGAAAAAATATACCGACGAGGATATCACTGTGATGCTGGACTTTTTAATTGACAATATATTTGTTGAATTTAGAGATTTGGTCTTCCAACAGACTATTGGAATCCCAATGGGTACCAATTGCGCTCCTCTACTTGCTGATTTGCTTTTATATTCCTATGAAGCAGAATTTATCCAAGGGCTTGTAAAGAAAGGAGAAAAGAAATTAGCCCAGTCTTTTAATTCATCTTTCGGTATATTGATGATGTACTGTCTCTTAATAATAATAGATTCAGTGATCACTTACATTTAATATATCCAAGTGAACTTGAAATTAAAGATACTACCGACACAGATACATCTGCTTCACATTTAGACCTTTTTCTCGAAATGACTACTTATGGTAGGTTGAATACCAAAATTTATGACAAACGCGATGATTTTAATTTTCCTATAGTCAACTTTCCATTTCTGTGTAGCAACATCCCAGCGGCACCAGCATATGGAGTATATGTGTCTCAATTGACACGTTACTCTAGAGCTAGCTCAAAGTACGTTGATTTTGTTGAACGAGGAATACTGCTTTCTCGAAAGTTGCTAAGACAGGGCTATGAATCAATGAAATTAAGGTCATTACTCAATAAATTTTACGGTCGCCATCATGAGCTGATTGGCCATTATGACAAAAGTGTGTCAGAAATCATATCTGATATTTTTCCTCAGTCGTAATAACCTTCCACCATTACCGATCAGAACAAAGAAATAACACGACGGGTGCCGTATACGGTGCAGGAAATGCTTACCCTTCCGGAGCACCTGATTTCACTCCCGGTTTTTAGTGGAGTTCGTGTTGTTTCTTAATTATTATTTGTATCTGTTGATGTAAATGTCCTTTGGTTTTGTGAGTCTTTGTTTACTCCTTGGTTTTGATTGTTATTGTCTTATAGATAATACTTTATAATTACATAATAAACAATGTAGTTGTCATACTCATTTATGTCTTCAATGATGTTGAATAAATACCGAAAATTAAGATAAAGTTTGACCAAACAAGCAATAAATTTGTGTTGTTAATGTGTTTCGGCAAAGAAACTACTATTGTCGTTAAACAATGAGAGGTTATTGCAAAACTCGTATGCAGGTATATAACAAATAACTGAAATAGTCTTAATGAAATTGAGAAAGGAAATGGAGAATGTGTCAAAGCGACAACAATCCGCCCATAGAGCAAACAACAGCCGAAGGCCACCAATGGGTCTTCAATGTAGCGAGAAACTCCCACAACCGGAGGCGTTCTTCAGCTGGCTCCTTGAAAATATGTATACTAGTTCAGTGATAATGGACGTCATACTAAACTCCGAATTATACACAAGAAACTAAAATTAAAAATCATACAAGACTAAAAAAGGCCAGAGGCTCCTGACTTGGGACAGGCGCAAAATTGCGGCGGGGTTAAACATGTTTATGAGATCTCAACCCTCCCCTATACTTTTAGCCAATGTAGAAAAGTAAATGCATAACATTACGCACATTGAAATTCAGTTCAAGAGAAGTCAGAGTCCGATGTCAGAAGATGTAACAAAATAAAATAAACAAAATGACAATAATACATAAATACCAACAGACTACTAGCAGTTAACTGACATGCCAGCTCCAGACCTCAATTAAACTCATTGAAAAATTATGTCTTCATTATATTTCGTTGGTAGGAACCATTTAAAATAGACAAAAAAAGAAAACGTACACACGCCTAAAGTTGATTACAATGCATAAGCTTTCTTTTTTGATACCTCCCTGTCTCGCACTGTTAATAATATTATGATATAGTACTTGTAAAATGAAGATTGTCTGTAACAAATGATGAAACTGCTTTGATAGACTGCTAAATGGATTCTTGTAAAAGTTACAGACATCAGATATATGTCATTCTAAAAATTATCTAAATGTACGTCTGCTGCACATCTGTTAGCGACTGGTTCGAAGTCACGATTTAACAATGAATTGAGGTACAAATGCTTCTATGGAAATACAAATGTACTTACTCAGGAACAAAATAATGCATTATATCAGGGATTAATCTATTATTGAAAAAAAAAAATTTAACTATTCGTAATACGCTAACGTAACGAATAAGGTTATATCTTATTAAACAATGATTCTCTTCACCATGTTCACTGTAATGTACATTAGCTCGAGGGATACTAACTGTAAAACTGTAACCTTATAGTAAATATATTGTTACATCATTTAAATACGATAAAAAAAAAAATGATCACACCACTTTCCTTGGACACAATAGTGATATGAATAAACTTATCATAGATACAAGGATTGAAATATCATATTTAGGCCAGACGTGCGTTTTGTCTACAAAAGACTCGTCAGTAACGCTCGAATAGAAAAATGTTAAAAAGGCCAAACAAAGTACGAGGTGGAAGAGTATTGAGGACCAAAATTCCTAAAAGTTTTGCCAAATACAGCTAAGGTAATCTATTCCTGAGGTAGAAAAGCCTTAGTATTTCCTAAAATTCAAAATTTTGTTAACAGGAAATTTATAATTATGAACATACCAATGATATCTCAAGTCAACACAAAAGTACTGACTACTGGGCTGGTAATACCCTCGGGGAAATACAAACTCCACCAGCAGTGGTATCGACCCAGTGGTCATAAATAAACTCATCATAGATACCAGGATTAAAATTTCATATTTACGCCAGACGCGAGTTTTGTCTACAAAAGACTCGTCAGTGACGCTCGAATCAAAAAATGTTGAAGGTTACAATACACCATTAGATTTTATGAGCGCAGCCATTTTATGAGCATAACATGGTATTCAGAATTAAGAGTATGGCTAATCCTGATTGGTCGATATGTGCGCCCGTTATTTTTTATTATTAGAGACTTCATGCACTCTGCTTCATACAAAAGGCAAAATAAAAATTATTCCGTAGCCCTAAAGGCACTGAAATGACTTTTCAATGCTAGGACAAGACACGTATTTTTAAGGGCAAAATTGATAGGCATGGGAGATAAGTACAAAATACGCTAAGAAAAGCAACGCGAACCTATATTTTTTGGACCAAAAAATACTGTTCTTATAACTTTTCTTTGATTCTAGCAAGGTTTCGTTAAGAAAATAAACTTTCTAAAGTCTGTATCTCGAAAAAGGCTACTATTGTCGCCTATGGGGAAATTAATTGTTTATTTCAATCTGAAAAGGCCAAATGAAGTACGAAGTTGAAGAGCATTGAGGACCAAAAATCCTAAAGGTTTTGCCAAATACAGCTAAGGTAATCTATTCCTGAGGTAAAATAGCCTAATTGGTATTTAAAAAATTCTAAATTTTGTTAACAGTAAATTAATAATTATGAACGTATCAATGATCAAGTCAACACAGAAGTTCTGACTACTGGGCTGGTGATACCCTCGGGGAATCAAATCTCCACCAGCAGTGACATCGACCATATAAAAGACCTTTTTCCATTTTGTTTCGAATTCATTTGACTTCTCTTAGAGAGCTACTTGATATTTATGGAGGGCTAGGATGAAATTTGAAAACAGTCAGGTCATAAGTTTTCAGTAAAAAAAAGGCAGAATGTGCAGCTTTGCAAAACAAAGAAGGCAGAATGACAATTTATGTAAAAAATGAAAAAAAAAGTCAGGATAAACTTATAAAAAAGGTAGGCCCGAAAAGATTGAAAAATAAAAAGGCAGGACAGAGATTATAACCAAAAAGAAATGCTGGACAAAACTTTGCATCCTTGCCCCCGCTTGTAATGTGACCTAAACAGAGCTTTTGAAGAACTACATTTAAAAAGAGTTATTCTAAGGAATTATTGCAAGGAATGTATGAGACTAACTTTCTTGTGCACGACAAATGTCTCCGGATTAAACTCGTGACTAACAGTTAATAAGCCAAAACTATAAAAAAAATCTTTTCAACCTAAAAAGAACTAAAATAAACTTAGACTGAGCGAACAGAAACCTTCCTTTTAACAATAACGACATAATGTATTATATGGGAAGAATTTTACAAACTTAAGGATTGAAAAACTCACACCAGAACTTAACACTGTCTTCTGGGTGAATGGTATTTGGGGATTGCCAGTTAACTAACAACAGTACCGACCAATGAATAATACAAAACGTATACTCATTTGAATATGTGTATGTGTTATAAGTTATAGCTATTCCTTTAAAGACACATTTCGTCTTATTTCTTCATTTTCTGATGATTTTTTAGGTTTCTTTTTAAAAGATTAAAACTAGTTTTAAGATCAGTTAGTTATTCTGCCTGTTAGTCATAACAGATGATGAACAAATTACATTTGCGAAATAATTTGAAAGCTACATGCTGAACAAACATTGACACGTTTAATTTACTATGTATTGCAGAGTATTGTCTGGCTGTAAATTGTCGTAATTCAGTTCGGTAGTTATTACTTTTTGATCCAGGACATTTGTCGTTTACTAGATGTCAAATTAATTTCATTTGAAAAATTATAGCAGATGATTTCTATGGAAGATAACAATCATTATTTGGCTAATTTACCAATTATACGTAATTTGTGACACACGAGATACAAATATGCTGACATTAGTGGACATAATTATTACTTTCTGTCAAAATGATGTGAAAATGATTGATGGAATTTCCAATGGAAGACTGATGAATAGACTCAATTAATTGAAATATTTCTCAAAAAGCAACCCTATATAAATGCTGTCCAAACTTACAAATAGTATTTGATGGCATAATACTTGCGTAGGTCGAGGTTTGATAGCGGTTTTTTTTATTACTTTAAATCATTTATAATTTGCTAAATAATCACCTAACTAAAGAGATTTGTCTCTTTCGCAATAATATATTAGAATAAGAATAAGAATAAGAATGTTTATTATTCCAATCAATGGCCTTGATGGGCAGCATGACATGCACACATAAAACAATACAGTAAGTAAGTAAAATACATGCATTTAATCATAGTCATATTAAATGTACCACATCTCATGATTTCTATAACACATGTTATAAACCCTCTTATCGGGTAAAAGAAGAAAGGTTTAAAGGAGCATTATCTTCGATTTAGACAAAAGAATTAATCAAGGTTCTTTTTATTTCAAGAATAATAAAAGTTGAATTTTGAAATAGTTTTTCAGTTGATTTTGCCAAATTTGTCACATGATGCGTGTTGTGATAGACAATTATAGTGGCAAAGTCAAGACAGAATAGTCGATGCCATTACTTTTAAATGTATTTGTTATAAATTCATACATCAAATTGAGCGTTATACAATGTAAGTGACAAAAATCTTTAAAAAACTGAAATATTGCATAGTCTACCTAGAAAGTCAAACCATGCAAAGAAATTGCAATATAGCAAACAGTTATATTACTTTATAAGTCACTTGATGTCTATAGTTCGCATCTATAGTAAACAAACGAAATTGTGCTACAAAAAAAGTAGACCAATTTTCGTAACTTTTTTTCAAGTAACAATTATAATGATACACCTTTTTAGCGCTTTACACATATATCCAGCCCTTTTTATTGGCAAAATATTACCGAAAAACAAAGCAAAAAAATGGCAACCATTTGAAAACAGGCACACATGCAGATATTATGTTCTTTCAAAAGGATGCCCATGCACACGTGTTACAATAGTAAAAATAGCCATTTATGTATAATTATAAAACATTTCAAGTATGTTTTTTATTTGATATATCATATGATTTTAACATAAACAAACAGTGAACAATTCCTAAGGCTTGTTAAATATCAAAAGTCCATTATATTTCCTTAGTGGTGACGGAAGCAATAACAATTGTGTACCCCAAACAGAGGAAGCTTTAACATAAACGCGCACCGGCTCCAAACGGACGGATATACAAACAATTAGTATATCTAACTATATGTTACAAAAAGTATGTTTTAGTTTTCAAAACTATTGTTAACACTTTTTTTAGCAACACTGTAACGATTCTGTCAAAGTGAAGGCGCCAAAACAAAAAGCGTGCATCTGGAAACAAATTATTCTTATTAATATTTATTTAAACTTTGGTTTTTCGAATTGTTTCAATTCATATACGATAGAAATATGTGCTGATTTATTAAAGTCGTACACTAATTTATGAATGTGATACCGATATAATTTCTTGTCACTTTCAATATCTTACCACTTCTTCCTTGTACGTATTAATGGGTTTTCCATTGGCCTGGTTTCGTGGTTGTTAATTTATAGTAATGTTCTTGTGTCTTTAAATAGTATAATAGTTATATTCAAGTGCACATTTATAGCTTTTTAAGGAGGATTACAAAATGTAGTATAGTTTGTAGTTGGATTTACATTTTACATAATGTTTGTTTTACTCTAGAGTTTAATTAACAATTCTGTTATTATAAAACCTTTCACCCATAAGTTGAGATATATATATTAGACTTTTCATTCTACAGAACAGATAATTCATCTACAGAAATAAGCATACTTACGATCGATACATGATCTTAATAACTCCATTATAATGTTTAGTGGCTATAGGAATTACTGGTCTTTCGAATATCACCTAACTTTCATATTTACATTCTCTGTTGATTTTTTTGTTTGCTTTTGTATTGCATAAAACTACATGATTTTCATGATTCAGTCGATTAAAAAGCTCACCAACGCTTGTGTTAGAATTGTTTTGAGTGTACATACATGTTTTTAAAAGTATATATCCCGATTTTAATTGTAAAATTAGCGTTCTAAAATACGAATTCCTATGCCTACTACAGTTTAATTTATAGTCGATTATTTGATGAGGATGGTAAAAGGGGGGTGCTTGCACGGAAAAAACGTGAAATAAGACATAATTTCACGTTGAACGTAAAATAATTTCTGTCATGAACGTTGTGCGAAAAATAAAGACTTTCACTGGGGTAAAGCTGATGACCGTAACTGCATTCACGGTCATCCCAAGATGTCGGATGAAAAATTAGGTCAGTTTCTGTATTGTTTATTAAAGTGTTTCTATATCATTTTCTTTACAAATCATACATTGAAACGATATAAATTTATAAAAGAATCACTCGAAAATCACTAATTTCTTCCGAGAAATGTGCATGAAACGGGAAATTCGATTTGAAAAAATCGTTAAGATGACCGTAAATCATAATCAAAATATTTTCAAGATGACCGTAACATAAAACAAGGATGTGCGTGATTGGTAAAAAGATGACCGTAACTTGTAAAGGATGACCGTAATTTGCAAAGACTGACTGTAATTTATATAGGACGACCGTAACTTTTATAGGATGACCATCAATTCTAAGAAATATCCGTATTGTATTCAAAGCTTTTTTGTTGAGTTTTTCGATCTCAATAGGGGCTCGGTTAGCGGATATAAATATGTTTCATAAATTTCTTTTTTTAAACTATAATATAATTGGCCATATTTAGGATTTATAACAATGATAGTAAATTGCATATTTCTCGTAAACAATGAAATATTTATTGATATCGACGTTAAAATTTTAACACAAATTGACAGCGATACGACGAAAATTTGAAGAAACATGAATGTGTCCCTAGTACACGGATGCCTCATCTACACTATCATTTTCTATGTTTAGTGGACTATGAAAATGGGATAAAACTGTAATTTGGCATTAGAATTAAAAAGATCATACCATAGAGAAAATGTGTACTAAGTTTCAATTTTATTTAACTTGAAGCTGGACAAACGGACAAACAAACAGACGAACGGACGAACGTACGCACAGACCAGAAAAACATAATGCCAATAAATGGAGCATTAAAAACATTAATAATACATACGAATATTTGGTAATCGAGCCCATGTGTATGGTTCCAGAGGAAGCAGATTAAAATCTTAATTTGTCTTGATATAAATGTATGCAGGCGGAAACACTTTTGAAATAGAACAAAAAAAATCGAAGCTATGGTTTATCGAGAAAGCGATAAATGTTAACTGTAATGTTTGATATAGTAACAAAATTTTAAAAAAGTTAATTAGAAACAAATAAAACGACAATTTTCTTATTTTAAAAACACCATTTGCATAAGTTTTCAATGTATCTATTACATAGTAATTCAAAACAATAAGATATCAAGTCGACGACATGGTTCTTATCGGGGCCTTTTATAGCTGACTATGCGGTATGGGCTTTGCTCATTTTTGAAGGCCTTACGGTTACCTATAGTTGTTAATGTTTGTGTCATTTTGGTCTTTTCTGGATAGTTGTCTCATTGGCAATAATGCCACATCTTCTTTTTTATATATAGTATCTATAAGTTGGATGTAGAAAATGCATAACCTCCGATTTTTTTTTGTCACGGACGGAGAATATATCAATCTTTTAGTTCAGAAATTTTCGTGTCTGCCCTTCCATTATGTGAATCAAGAAAAAATTCCCCAAAACAGGTAACGATTGTATCGAAAAGAGAAAAATCGAGTGCACCTTTTTATGTTAGGGCATGTTTGGGGTGTATATTTTGTCTTTAAAACGTACAAAGCAAGAGTATTTTATATAGCATCTCGCTTCAGATTCTATCATTATTATATATCAAAGCTACAGGTTGACTTTATAACGTAAAAAAATGACAGTACGAAAAGATGAAATATATGGGTCAAGTGAGATACCTATCTAATGAATCACAAAAACAGAGTAGGTGTGTTCGAATAGCTATTTTTTCTAAAAGTACTTGATGAGTCTTTTAATTTGGATGATGAAAATGGATATCTTCGAAAAAAATATTATTTTCTTGTGTGTGATAACTAGGGTTTATTATCTTCAACCACTGAAAATGTTTAGTCTGCCCTTCCACGAAATATTTAATTAGAATTTTTTTAAATGCTTAAGAATTTTCAAAAATTCCATCTGACATCCGAACAGACAATATTTTTATGTTGAATCAATGCAGACAAGATCATTAACTAATGTTCATAAGCTAGTAGATACATTTGTCTTTTAAAATATAACTGACATATAACGATCGATCGTAATGGTGCTATGTGGATAAATTTATCAGTTTTCAAGAGCAAAATTGGCAGAGCGTCATCCCTACAATGGCTTCCATTTCTACGATTGTGAGCATGAACTGGCGTAATGGGGAGATAATTTTGAAGAAGTAGAATCCTGACTGTATGAATAACATTTCTGTATATATACAAATTGACAACGTTCCGCCTTGTGATACGCTTTTCGTACAATACTATTTTAAGGATCTACTTTGCTGGAGCTCACCTTCACTAGTTTATTCGAATGATATTTTCAAAATATTTCTGTTATTTTATTTGCACGACAAAATGAAAGACGATATAATATCAATGGGTGTACATGCAATTTTTTGGCATTTTTAAAAATGTGTATTTATTATATGTCATTAAAAGGAATCCCAGAAACAAAAACAAATCTTTTGTCGAGCAGTTGAAGGCTGTGCACCGCATTTTTTTCATTATGCTTGTAAGGTGTCATTTTATCGCGCTTTTGTAGCATGTTTTCCCTTCCTGTTCATTTGCATGTCTTTTGGCAAATTCATTTAAAAAATTAAACCCTCTACTGTAAAAAAAATACATATGGTAATCTTTGCATTTGAAGCACGTCTTATTTTCTTCTACCTAGAGGATAAAACTCTCATATTAATATGTGTATACTAACACGATTAATCATTTGATACAAAAAGATAGTTATATAAATACGGATATTTCTTAGAATTGAGTGTCATCCTTTAAAAGTTACGGTCATCATTTACAAATTACGGTCATCTTAAAAGCAGTTACGGTCACCCTTGTTATGAATCGCTGATTCTGTTACGGTCATCTCGATTGTGATTTACGGTCATCTTGGCGATTTTTTCAAATCGAATTTCCCGTTTCATGCACATTTCTCAGAAGTAATTAGTGATTTCCGAGTGATTCTTTTATAAATTTACATCGTTTCAATGTATGATTTGTAAAGAAAATGATATAGAAACACTTTAACAGACAATACAGAAACTGACCTAATTTTTCATCCGACATCTTGGGATGACCGTGAATGCAGTTACGGTCATCAGCTTTACCCCAGTGAATATGACACCTAGGTGTTTGTGCGCACTAACTGGTTTCAATGTAGCACCTCCAAAATCAAAAGTAATATCACTGTATATATTTTTCAAACTAAATATCATAATATCAGTTTTATTAGGGTTAAACTTCACTAGCCATTTTTCTGACCACTTACTTAAATAATCAAGATCTGTACTGATTGAATTTTTCAAAGTGGATTCATCAGGTGCAGTATGACCTATTGAAGTATCATCTGCAAAAAGCCTTCCGAATCCAGCCATACCATCAGCTATATTATTTATGTATATTAAAAACAACAAGGGTCCTAATACTGACCCCTGAGGCACACCAGCGTTAAGTTTTCCAATGTTTGATAACGAATCTTTTATGACAACTCTCTGAGATCGTCTAGACAAGTAACTTTTCAACCAACATAGCAAGTCTCCTTTTATACCATATTTTTCAAGTTTAAGTAATAAAGCCTTAATCCAAACAGTATCAAATGCTTTGCTTATATCAGCAAATGTAATGCTTGTTAAAAGCTTTTCATTTAGTGCACTCAAAATTTTGTTATAAAATTCTATCAACTGATGCGAAGTTGAGTATCCTGGAATAAATCCGGATTGATACTTGTATAATAATTTATTTCCATGTAAATGGTTAAAAATATTTTTGAAAACAATCTTTTCTAAGACTTTACTCACACATGACAATAAGGAGACTGGCCTGTAGTTAGACGGCAATGACTTGTCACCACTTTTGAATAAGGGAATAACATGTGCAATCTTCCATTGGTCTGGAAATATTTTATCATTAATTTAAAGATTTGTTAAAAAGTAGATATAATGTTTTGGAAATTTCATTTCTAACGGCAAGTAACATTCTGTTGCTAACGATATCTGGCCAAACAGCTTTATTAACATCGAGCGTTGAAAGAATATCAAGTACATCTTGTTCACTAACTACAATTTGTGAAATAAATTCAAGACATCGGTCGTCAAATTCCGGCAAATCTTTACTAACGCCATCTAAATTAGAAATTGAACAAAAATATTTATTTAAAATGTCGAACTTTTCGGTTCCCTCATACGCAAGTTTAAAGTTGTGATCAGGGTCCGTCATGGGTGGTAAATCATGAGACGGTGTATCACTTTTAATTAACATGTTAACCGTTGTGGGGATACATAGGTTCTCGTCCAAAACTACACTGTGTTTTGTTAGATGAATTTCTATCATCTGATGAATTAAGCCTTTGTCAACTGATTTTTATAGTTTGTTCTAATGTTATATTATTACACTATGGTCCCAGATTAAAGGGAGTGTTAGCGCCTTCAAACGAGTTTAACCCCGCTATATTCTGTGTGTGCCTGTTCTAAGTAAGCAACCTGTAGTTCAGTTGTTATCGTTTGTTGTTTTTTAACATATATGTTTTTCGTTAATAGATTTTTTACGAAAATAAGGCCGTTAGTTTTCACGTTTTATATTTGTCATTTCGGGGCCTAACTATGCGGCATGGGCTTTGGTCATTGTTGAAAACCGTACGGAAACCTATACCTTGTAGCTTTAATTTTTGTGTCATTTGGTTTGTTGTGGATAGTTGTTTCATTGGAAATCATACCACATCTTCTTATTTTTATATTAATATTCATTACGTGAAGATTATTACACGTTAATTTTAATATCGGACCTTTTATCGGCCCTAGGTTATGATATTAGCCCCAGAGCCAACAGGTTCAAAGGATGATATCATGATAGAGGGTCAATAAAAATGATAAAGGGTCTGATATACAAAAAATGACACGTAATGACTTTTTCATCATACACTTTAGCAGAAGAAAAAAAGACAAGCACTATTGTTATAACAGGTATTTTATTTATTTGAAAAAAGGTAATTCGCATAAACATCCGGCAAAATGCCAGAAATTCCTAAGACACATGATGTTATACTTTTTGTATTGACATATAAGGTTGTATTGATGGTTTCGCTGTTTTCAACAGACACGAGATTCCCAGATGACATACAATATACTAACAATGGTCTCACCAAGGATACATCTCACCCATTACAATACTGTACAGCAAACAAACGGATTTCGGAAAACAAATTTTAATTCTCAGCGATGAAATTCACAAAAGCTAAAATAATTTCGGAATCCGAAATGTTATCCTCGTTGCAGCCTTTTGCATATAACTTTACTACTGCACATTATTGATATTATGACTGATTTTCAGGGAGTTCAAAAAGAAGCAAATGCAAATATTTCTTTAGAATTTTAATATTTACTTTGAATTTATTAGACCGACATTAAAGTGGTCTAAAATTTTCTTCAGCGATATATGAAATATATGAAATGGTATTAATGTCATCTACAGTGATGCAATTCCAATGCAACAGATTTTTTTCCAGCCTTGCTTGTTTGCATCTTGATACTTGAAATGCATTCGGCATATTAGCCTCATTCTTAATAGTTACCATCTTTAAATGTTGTTTACAGTGTCAAAATAGACATGGGAGATTGTTTACAACTAGTTTCACTCCTCCATGTTCATTTTCCTGTACCATATGCTTTCCAGTCATGATTGTCACAGATATTTGTTATATTCTAATTTGTAGAATATGGTATTCAGCCAATATTTGGTAGTTTATAGATAACGTCAATAGACTGGTGACGACAATGAACAGTTTGACACTCTGCATTAACACTTGGTGAAGACTGATTATTGATCTGGAGACGAAGTTCTGTTAGTTGTTTCGTTGGGTTGCGGTCTAATTGTTGTAAAATACATTCTTTTACATTGTTTTTATTTTTTATTTATCATCATTTTTATTATACTTTATGTCAATTTAGACTCATTAACCACAGATTACCTAAAGAAAGTGGAAGATGGAAAAAAAATCAGAGAGATAAAAGAATATGCGAACTATGTGACTTTAAAGATCTTGGAGATGAATTCCACGATGTTATGAAGTGTAATTTGATGGCTATAGAAAGACAAAAGTATATTGCTAAAAAGTATATTGATTATCCAAACATAATTAAATTTAAGGAAGTAATGAATACGACAAAACAGTTATATTTAAAAAAGCTATGTACATTTATAAGGCATATTAAATTCATGTGTGTGTTCTTCTGGCTAAACTTTACTTGTATAATTTTGTAAATAGTGTACATATTATGTTTTCTCTAATTTATAACTGCTATTTATTACATGTAACTTATGTCTACCATTGTATTGCAGAAGGTTTGTAGAATAAAGATATATATATCATCTATAATACTAAAATTACGAGGTCCAATTTGTCAGCCGTCATCACGTAAAAACGACGAATCACAGAATTCAACTTTATATATAACTAATATAGTACAAAGGTGTAGATTAAAAATTACACTACTCCAGACCCTTTTGTTTTCCACGTAATTAATATTGACAATAATTTTAAAGAAGTTCCGGGTCGAGTCCGCTACCGATACCAATAGTATATTCACCTGTTACCTATTACCTTATCTGTACGTTCCGCATCTGACAGGCGCACCACCAAACGTTGTATTCAGGATTAATATGCTATATACACGGGTCATAACCACAGGGTTGACACTACTAAATTGTCAAATTGTTACCTATTGTAGTATTTTAATCAGTAAGACTTTCTAAGATAACAATACAAATACTAAAAATCTGGACTAAAAATAAGGCGTATAGGTAGTTTTCAATTTGTTAGTGGGCATGACGTAAAACAGCGAAGCAAAGAATTCAACTTTATTTATAACTTATATAGGACAATGCTGTTGATTAAAAATCCATTCCAGGACCTTTTGTTTTCCAAATAATTAATATTATTGTTTCAGTTCGACGGGTTCAAACAGATCGACTTGAAAGCAGAGAAAAACTGTATCTTATAATCGGCATGACTTTATCCAAGGATTTGTATAGTAAGTCTTACTATACAAATCCTTGCTTTATCAGATGACAATACTAATACTAAAATAAGACTTGCGCAAAGTTATATACTTTAATTCAGTCACGGACCCGTGATATCACGGGTGTGTTCTAGTCATGTATATTTCTGAAGAAAATGCAATTTATATTTACCAGAACAACAACTGTATAACGTTTTATGGTTTTCATTACATTTATTATCTAAAGGCAAATATCTATAACACTAAAGAGACATACCTTTGATTCCAAAACACGAACAGTAAAACGAATTTAAAAACAGAGATTGAAAGCTTTTCACCAACTGTATTGCAAACTTCAATTTTCCTAATGATACTTTCACTGTATTTATTGAGTTCACAGAATTTTCTAATCCCTGTCTTTATTGACTTTATTATAAATCCGAACACATTTTAGTACATTACTTTCGAAAGAATTAGTATAAAGTACAATATGTACTCACCTTCCTGGACACAGTCTCAGCTCATATAATAAAATTAAACAAATGTGCGATAAAATAAGTTACCTGATGTATGTTAGTGTATTGAGATGATTGTGTGGTTTTACCAGAGTATCTATAACGTTAATTTCAATAATTCTATATTTATAAAAAAGAAGATGTGGTATGATTGCAAAGGAGACTTTTTACATAAACCAAAATATGTCGAAATCATGAAAAAATTATGTAAAATGACTCTAGAAAACAAAATATGCTGCTAAGCAAAACGCCGTATACGAACCTGTATCAATATCCTACCAAAAGGTCTATGATTTTACTATCACCATGCAGAGTGAGACCGGGTGATCATAGTCGGTAAGCTAGACAATACGTCGTCTGTCTAACGCAAATAAGGATTTGAATATCTGAAGCGTTTAATATATTACATCCCATTTTGTTAGGGCTGTTTCTCGAAGAGGCTAAATATACAAAATGAACATACAAACTTATATGTCTAAATCAATTGCCAACGTTAATGTTAGAAAAATAACAGGTTCAACATACACACTCTAAACACAACGTAGAATACTAAAATCTTAGCAACACGTACTTCACCAAGAACTGGGGGTGATATAATGGTGACCATGAAGGACGAGCTCCACATTTTGCACCCGTACTGTTACTCATGTAAATACACACCTGGTAATGGGTCTTATTGAGAATGTCATTAGAATGTCAATTACATTTTAATTCGGTAGGTCATATTGTGTGTGCTCATTCTTCGTACATATTGGATTGTCTGTATAACTGTCCCATTAAATTCGATTCATCTGGTTTATTGTGATATTCTGGATAGAGATTTGTGAGCCATCCCACACCGTTCAAAACAATTGATTCTGTTTCAAATTAGCACCTAATATGATTTTAATCTTGAAGATAAAATTATCCATACCAGATTCCCTGGTGTTGACTGATGCATGACTCTGTGTCGGTTGTTTTGTTCACACATTGTTTTCAATATAATGGAATTGTATGCGACTGCCATGACAGATTTAGCTAGCTATAAAAACATGTTTAATTCACCTCTTTCTATGGTCAAATTTGCCATAGGAGATCCCTACTGTAACATTCGTCATAACCCAGGCACCCTGTTTCGAAAACATCCTATAATACTCACGTTAAATGATCATGTTCTCATGCAGAGCTCGAGTAATCTGTAATGATCTCACGTCGTAACTATGTTTACGTTTAGTTTTCAGAATATTAAAAAATAATCTGTGGATCAAAAGAGAAGAGTTACGTTTATTTAGGAAGAGTATAGTTATTTCAATTTTCTGCTAAATCAATTAGGATATATTCTATTTATATTCTATCAGTATATATTTAAAAAAATAAGGCTTCAAAAAGTTATTTTCTTGCAAGGCTGTTACATCGTCTAATATATTATGTTTAAGTTTGAGGGAAAGCTATGTACTTTGGATCACAACGTTGACGATAACATTTTACTTCCTAAATAACTAATCCGTTAGTCTGAAATTGATCTCGTAGTCCATATGCCCAGTAAACGAGTAAGCCACGCTGTACAGGAGCAAAATGTAATTGCACAGCAAACGGATGGTTTTTCTATAAATATTGGATTATGTAAGTAAAATTATAACTACTACAGCTGAGATAATTTCTAACCTTTCTTTAAGGCTGTCAGAATGATTTGACGTAGACCTGTTATTAGTTTTATGTGTTATAAAAGGGAACCAGAAGATACCAAGAGGACATCCAGAAATCTTAGTCGAAAAAGAAACTGACAACGCGAAAAGAAGAAGATTCATATCATTATACATTACACAGAAAATATTGAACCCAGGTGCTCCGAAAGGGTCACCATGTGTCATCCGTCTCGTTGCTCATATACATAAAAATCCGGTGATAATTGTAATTTAGTATACATTCTCGTATTTGCCTTTCAACTGTTTTATCTAAGAGCCACTTACGAGTATCATTTAGACGAAACTCATGTCTGACGAACAAAATCATAAATCTATTATTTTGATGATGTATCATTTTGTTTTGTTATCTTGCATTTTGAAAGCCAATAAGACAACACAATATTTGTAAAGTACTTCTATTATGATAAGAAACATGGACGCTTGTGTAAACTCTGAAAAACCATTGATAGTTTTGTATTGTTAGGTTTCTGGCTCATCAAGTATGTCCAGCACCTCCATCTATTAATATTGTGCTGAGAGGACAGTTTTTAGAGTTGAAACAATAAAAATATAATACGTTATCCATGTCTTTGTTTGTTTTTTTTTATATATAGTGGATTGGGAAACAAGTTATTTCAACATAGAAACAAGTTATTTCAACATATATTAATTCCTTTCCATTTTGTGGGTGCGAGTGCTTTCTTGTAGCGGATCGAACCAGGAACCTTATTGTTAGTAGTCCGATGCACTAACGACTACACCACGGCTCGCTATAATATGCAATGTTTATACTAAGCAACCCATAATTTACACTTTTACGTAGTATCTTAATGCTCATAGATTTCGTGGGTGGAAGTTAATTAAGATTGAAGGTCATCCCCATAACAATAAAATATAAAATCACGATACTTAGAAATAATCTCACCAAGCATGCTTGCTTTTGTGAACTATTAAAATGTTAATAACATTTAAAAGGTTAACACAAACGTTTGCAAAGAAGACAATAAACTTTCAAATTATGCACGATTTGTAATCGGTTGAATATTATAAAACATGCATCATGGACATAAAGATTCAACCTTTCGTTCATTTTAATACATGATGCCATGCAACATTCTGTTTTATTATTCCCATTTAGAATAAAATCAAATAATTCTGCATCTTACTCAAGTGTGAATTTATTTAAGAACATCACGTGACTTTTTATATTCAAACTTCATTTCTATGTTATATGATGTGTCAATTAAATATTTTGGCCACGAGCATCACTGAAGAGACATGTATTGTCGAAATGCGCATCTGGTGCAAGAACATTGGTACCGTTAATTTTATTACTAATGTTGTCCTATTCCCTGCTGTTATATTTTAACATGGAAGATGATGCATGAATTGCAAAAGACGCCTCCCCTATCGACACCCCGGTCTATATCCGTTTGAAGTTTATGCGATTCTCTCGGGTTTTGTTTTTGATTTTTATATTCGAATGGATTCATGAGATTTTAACATGGGCTAGCAACTTTTGCATCTAATAACATCTCGACAAATTCTGACTTTTTTTTTTATCCAAGTACAATGTTACATTTACAGAGAGCAAATACAAACTTCTATTTGTTGTCACATTTTGTTTGTGTTGGCATTACATATTAACATGCATGAAAGTTCGATTTGTTATAAAAATGCATTTGTACTGGTTTTATCTACTATAATATGTAATCTTTACTGTTTATTTTGACTTCAGAAATATGAATGGTAACTATATATGTGATAAAAAAAAGCATTATTTGTCAAAATCTTTTGGGTCCTCAAAGTTTTTTATACTTTATAAAGTCATTTTTAACTTTTTGATTCGAGCATCACTAATGAGTCTTTAAAAATTTTGACTAGTAACTGCGTGTGTGGCGTTACATGTAGATTCCGATACAGTTTGTCCATTACTCGTTGATCCACTGATCCACTGTAGGAGATTAAAATAACGGTCTGTAAGTTCAAAACTACCCCCCTCCCCCCGGGAAGATTTTCATAAAACTTTAGTAAGTTGAATTAATTATGGTTTCTGAAATAAAATAACGAAACATAGACGACAAATTATTGACCATATAATGTTATGTTTGACCCAATATTGTGCAGTCTTCTGTTTTTCAAATGAAATGTATGTTCACCAGATTAAGAATGACAGAACTAGTTCGCTTAATAGAAAATAGCTTAATTCAATTTAATGTTATCCTACATGTATTTCTCTCACATAAGATGTAAGAGCACTTCCGAGAATCCTTAAGAACAAATCAATAGTATTTCTTTAAATTCAATTATTAGTACCATAATTAATAGGAAAATCTGTGACTCTTACAAATAAAAATGCCACAACGTATACACATAGGGTCATCCAAACATAGACATGAACACAAATTACTGTCAAATGATCACATTAGAATGAGTAATTACATCTGATATCGTAAGGAAATATTCAATCTAGTCGTGTAAATCAGTTTATCTCTGGCTGATCGGAATGACTATCAATTCAGCATAGGACGAATAATATTGGTTACATATAGGAGTAGAACTAAATATGTTGATTAAGTGGATAAAAATCACAGATCTTCAATGTAAATATATATTCCTTTGGGAAGAATGTACTGTCTTTTATTCCGGCGTGTTAAATGTTCGGTAAATGAAATACCTAGTAAGTAAGTGTCTCTCTTCCTTACATTGCACAATACATATGTCCAAATGTTAGTAGTGTGTTTTATTCTGTTAGAAATAAAACTGTAGAGGAACTTTAAATGTATTTATTTTACTACCAAAATATAAAGGAGATGTGCTAATATGATAAATGTAACTATAATGAGACATGTAACAACCAGAGTCTAAATGTCGTCGATGTAAGCGACTACATGTCGTCATGTCTTTTATAATTAGCAAAATTCAAACCGTATAGTCAGCTATAAAGTGAATCCAATATGACAAAATTTGAAATAATTCAACCAATAAAGCTGATTTATAATAAGACACTAAAAGAAAACAATTGATAAAGACCTAAACCACCGAATTACATTTGTTCCTGATGTTGGAGGTAGCTTTAAACCATCCAATAATCAGAGAATGCTATGCGGTTTATATTTTTGTCACTTTTTAAAATTTTATGTCTGGAAATTTCACGTAATGGCTATATTATAAGCTTCTTTGATTAGGTCCCCTTATAACATAATTGTATGTCCCTTGCATTTGTATCTCTAGTACGTTAATGGGTGTAGAAGTTCATTTTGTATTGGTGTTATTTCCTTCTATTCTCACAGTTTCATTTAATAATATAACGACCAAATTGTTATGGAAGGACTTCTGATCAATGCCATGTATATCGGTTTATATGACACAAGATAATCATGAAGCCAAAGGGAGATAAACTTTTATGTCAGAGAAACTTCAGAGGAAAATGCTCAACCACATGTACTTTTCAGTTAATTTTTGCCACACTAATATGTAGTGTTAACCCTTTATATTAGCAGTAAGGTTCTTCTAATGTCACAGCATGGTGTTTTTTTAAAGGTTTGTGTTATTCAGCAAATAGCAAATTCATTAGATTCTCCTGAAATGTCAATTTAAAGCTTACAAGTAAGCTATAGAACAAAGGGTACTCAATTGTACATGTGCATTTGAAGTCATCCTTTTTAAATTTTACGGACGCCATCACGATTTGGATTGTCTTTCGTCCTCCGTATTCTGTCCATTACTGATCAGGAATGAAAACGCAATAAAAACTATCCTCGAGCCCCAAATGCTTCCCGGGTTCCATGTATACATTACAATGGGAGAAACCAGACAAACTGCATATAAGACATCTCTTCGTTTATCACAAAAAAGAAAAATCCAATGATTTTATTAGGGGATTAGCTTATCAAAGTTGTTAAATTACTTTGGACCAAGATGCAGGACCGACAAACATGATATGATCTGTCATTTGGAATCGTGAAATCGCATTTGAGAAAATGATGAGTGAAGTAAAAAAATGGGCCTGTAACTAATCACTTTTATGTACAAGAACCAGGCCTACATATATATCTTACTTTATGTACTCACTTATAGGATTAGGTCAATATCAGTGCAAATTTTTATATTTTATTAGGTTACGTATTTGTATGAATGTTGATACTATATGTATTGATATATAATTGAAATTCCTAATGATTTTAAAAATCAATTTGTTAATATCATACACAATCACAATATAAGTAGATATAGGAAGATGTGGTGTGAGTGCCAATATAAGGCCTATTTTGGAAATAAGTGTTTTGCATTCATGGGTCATCCTTTGGCTAAGACATTAATTATACGTTCAGTCAGAACAATAACTGTATCTGAAGGTTTTATTTAGCAATGTTTCTAAATTAAATATACATGTGTATAGAATTACCCAACATAACCATTATCTATGGAACGCCACAGCTGTCTTAAGTGGAACTCTGATATTACGTTTAAGAAATACTTGAAGCAAGCTATACTTTATTGTAGTTTTAACATGGGTAGGCATTATATTCGTTATTATTTTTGCCCGAGCGATGGTGAGGGCTAACATAACACGAATATAATGCCAAACTATGTTAAAACTACAATAAAGTAGCTTGCATCAATTGTTTCGATTCTGATTAGGACAATTAAGGTAATTTCTATGTCCGATGTGTATACGGGTAAAGCGATTGTGTAGGCTCTTCAATGAACCTCCCTTTTTTGTTTGTGGAGAAGCAAACAGCTGGCACTGTCATTTTTTAGAGGGAGGAATTTTTGAATAGCCAACATGAACGGTTGTCGTACATGTATCTAGGTCAAATATGTCAATTTCGGAATGCTACACATTGCAGTCATTATAAATGAATTATTAATAACATGTGCATCATTTAAGAGTTTGGAAATGTTTTAAGTTAATAATAACATTAGATGTATATTTCATTATAATATGTTATTTGATTTGCTAACTAGCAATCTCGTGATATTCCTTAATCAATTGCATTATACAGTGCAACTTTTCATTCATGATGACACGAGGCCCCACAATAAAGTGCACAGGTAAATGAAATAAAAACTTGATAAAAGGCGTGTTTTCATGATCCTACAGGAAAAAAATGTGATTATAAGTATTGAATGCTTTTTATGTAACTTTATAGGGTCGTAAAAGCGCTTCATACAAAATGTACTTCGGTCAACGCTTTTACACCCCAATAAATTTACAAAAAAGAGCATTCAATTCTTAAATGAAATATATTAAATGCATGCCAATTTGATAAATTCATTATTCTGCAGTAGTCAATATTCGCATGTGCAAAAAATAATTATAGGATTTAGAGCATGTGTTTATTCATAAAGCGAAAGAAACACGTCATATTAGAATATGTTGTTTTATTATTTCTAAATGATATTTTGAGAAATAAAAAAAGTAATTAGCATTTTCATTTTGGTCTTGTCAGTATCGAGGTTGGTCCTGTCATTGCCAGCGTTCGTATGGTCACGTTTCGGTTTTTCATGTTTTTTTTTCGATATTCTTTTCTTATATTTATGTTTTAAATGATTTAATAGGTCCTGTCATTGTCAAAAAGAAATTTTGAAAAAAAAGTTATTTTAGCATTTTCATTTGGCCCCGTCATTGTCGAGGATGGTTCTTACAGTGTCATTGTCAGCGATGGTTATGTCACGTTTTATCCAGCTTTTGAAAATAAAATTTCAATATTTTTTCTTAAATTATGTATTTAGAGATGAGATCTTTTTATATTTCATATTTGATAGAAAGATTTTTAATAACAAAAAAAGTTATTGGCATTTCATTTGGACTGTCATTGTCGAGTTTGGTCGTTTGGGTGACGTTTTCTGATTTTTCGTTTTTATTTTTCTTGAATTTTTTTCTTATTTTTATGTTTCTAATGATCTAATCTTATCACATTTCAAACATGTCAAATTTGACGTAAATATTTTATGAGAAATAAAGAAGTTATTAGCATTTTCTTGTGGTCCTGTCATTGTCAACGTTGATCAGGTCACGTTTTCAAAAGCTTTTGAAAAATAAATCTATATTTTTTTGGGCTAAAACTATGTATCAAATGATTTATTTCAAACTTCAGGTAAATCTTAGGAGAAATCAAAAAAGTTATTAGCATTTTTCATTTTGGTCATGTCATTGTCCTGTCATTTGGTCCAGTCATTATTGCGATGTCTGTTGTCAAAAAGGCTGCTATGCAAATTAAAAAAGTTCTAGTACCGCAAAGTTTTTCATATGCTACGACAAAAACACATGACTTTTTGTTTTAAAAGATAAACACAATCTGTTTTTTATAAGATTATTTGTAATTTCTGTTTTATATAAGTATCTTATAGATTTATGTATTTTCTTTTACAAATAACTTTTATCAATCAAATGTTCATAAATATAGAAGAAGAAAACACGCCATTTCGTATTGTATATAAATTTATCAAATTAAAAAAAATTGCATTGTTGACTTTTGCATGAAAATTAATATAAATAATCTTCCCAAATGTTATTTTACAAAGGTTATTCATGAACTAATTTTTAAGTTAAATCAGTCTAAATGATACAAATCAGTCGAAAAATGCATCTATACCCGACATGGCACACTTTGACGTCGCGAAAATAACATTTTACGTTAGCAACGTCATTACCATCCCTGTAACTTTATCAAATAAGTATTCCAGTTAAATGTACATAATTTCACTGCAATATTCCTGGTCAGTTTTAATCAGTGAAATAGGGACTTGTATTTGCCGATCGCATCATTTCATTTCTACATAACACACACAAATGAGAGTTTTACTTCCTATGACGTCATATTAACTTAATTAATACAGCAGTAAAACAAAGCAAACAAGAAAGCTGTCACTGATTAAAAAAAAGCAGAATAAAGATTAAAAAAAAAAACCATGCCACTGCTTAAATTCATAAAGTTTTAGAAGAAAAGTTAAATTAAAGAATATTTCAAGGTCAGTATCAGAACCAATGTATGGTTTTTGAGAACTATATGATTCTTAGCTTTCATATAAATTATGTACATGGATGTCTCCAGTTTATTAAAGCGTAATCACATAAATCCTATGTCCACGCGTTGACAACAGTGATAAAATAACGCTTTTTTGTATTATTTCGGTATTTGTTGTAAAGATAATGCTTGTACCTCACATAAGAAGGCCTTAATTTGACCTTGATATCAAAAAATGAAAAAAATATTCTTACAAGACATTCTAAACTATGATAATTTTATTGCCAAATGGACACCAGATTGATATATTATGAACACTTAACAGCAGAGTGGTCATTTGCTTTATCACATCAATGTCATAAAAATGTCCAAAATGATCATTTTAACTATTATAGTTTGTGGATTAAGTCGATGACCCCGTGCTTTACCAAAAACGACATTCTGTTTCAAGATATTATTATGACCCTGTGCTTTACCCAATGATGAAAGAAACGAGAAATATTTTAAAGTTTTAATTACAAAATGCAGTTCAAGTCATCATGGAATATCCGAATAGCATAGAACTGCCATTTACTTGCCAATAAGTGACCAGATACTATAACCTTAATTCCTTCTAACAGGTAAACATTAACATTACATTACTTTCTGTGTGACGTTTACATTCTGCGTTCAAACACTCGACTCTACACTAGAGTTGATGTGAATGCAGTCACAGGACTTCAAATATTTCAGTCTTTTATGAGTTGATTTGAAATACATATATAAGTAAGCAATGCATGTGATTGTTAAATTTGATAGATGCTTTTTTTTCTAATTGAGATTGTGACACAGTGATGACTGCTGCACCCCTATTTTGACAATTTTACCTATTATGTCTTTTTGTTCACGCATCGATGTTAATATAACGAAATTTGATGCTACTGTCATATAAGTGAGAGGTGTAGCGCTATAAAACCAGGTTCAATCCACCATTTTCAACATATATGACAGATATCCATTCGTTTGATGTGTTTGAGCTTTTTATTTTTGCCATTTGATTACGATTTATTATATATAGATATGAGGGTCTAAACGACAAAAGAGATGATTTTGGCTTCCCAATTGTGAATTTTCATATTTAGACGAAAAGTTCAAAATGGTAAAGTTAAAATCATCCCTTTGTAAATTTTATGGACGCCATCATGGGTTTACCGTTGTGGAATATCTGTTTCACAGATGATATCGGATATGTCCCTTATGTCATAACTACAATCTCGTTCACTTTTCACGAATGTGACCTACCGAGTTAGACTATTTACCGGCTTTGTAATAACATGAGCAACGCGACGGGAGCCGCGTGTTAAGCAGGATCTGCCTACCCTTCCTGGGCACCTGAAATCACTCCCAGTTTTTGGTGGGGTTCGTGTTGCTGTTGATACTTGTGTCACTTTAACCTAGTGTGTCTTTGTTTTGTTCACACATCGTTGTCAGTGTAATGGAAATTGATGCGACTGTCATACAAATGAGAGGTTTAGCGCTTTTAAAACCAGGTTTAATACACCATTGTCTACCTTTGATAATGCCTTTACGAAGTCAGGAATAAGACAGATATCCATTCGTTTGATGTGTTTTATCATTTGATTAAGCCATTTGATTTGGGACTTTCCGTTTTGAATTTACCTTGGAGTTCAGTATTTTTGTCAGCATGCTTGTACCAGTAAAAGTTGCTCATCGTCTACAAACAAGCCATACAATATAAAAAATCTATCCATCATTAGTGGTTCTTCTTCTCACGGGTGGAAAAAGGGGATTGACCAGTTTGATCAGTGTAGAACAAACTCGTTCGCTGTTAGGATGTATGATTTCATAGCCAAGTCATGCTTGAATAGTGACGAGAAATTGTCTTGTATAGGAAGTGTTTCATGCTCTCAGTGTAGTAAAATTAAAATATCCCGCTAAAAATATCAGATAGGGTCACCGCTGGATTCATATAAAAAGAAACACTATCAAACATAATTATTTTCCAGTGGCAGCCCAAAGCCCTATA